>NC_043957.1:23233677-23288677 GCF_902148855.1 Sphaeramia orbicularis
GCAGATGGAGTTTGATCACAAATCCTCCGAAACGTTTTAGCATCAAACGCTAACCCATATGAGAGATTACAGTCAAAACGCTGGTATTTGGATCTGTGATAGCGGGGGTGTCAAACTCATTTTAGTTCAGGGCCTACAGTTAGCTAAATTTGATCTGAAGTGGGCCGGACCAGTAAAATAATAACATAATATTATATAAATCATGTCAACTCCAAACTTTTTTCTATGTTTTGGAGTGAAAAAAGTAAAATTTCAATATGAAAATGTTTATATCTACAAACTATCCTTTAAAATGATGTGAATAACATGAACAAACTGAAAGAATAAGTGCAGTTTTAACAATATTAGGCTTCAGTTTATCATTTACAGACATAATATTATTAAAATTGCACTTACTTCTCTTAAGATATTTCAGGTTGTTCATATTTCTTCAGGTTATTCACGGTTTTTGCGAAATTATACTTTGTTTTAGTGTAAATACATGAAAATGTTTACCGTAATTTCTGGTCTGTAAACTGTTACTTTTTTCCACACGCTGTGAACCTGCGGCTCAAAAATTTTGCGGCTAATTTATGTTTTCTGGGCTAATGATCGATCTGGCTGTCAAAGAAACACATGGAGCTGCTGTATGTAAGCTTGGCATCAATGAATCGATGGTGAGGTTGGAGACAGGGTGGAGTCAGGTGTGGCCAGTAGTCTGGAAAGTACAGTACATTTACAAAGAGAAAAATTTGGAGTTGCCCATAAGTAGCTGGGACAGGCTCCAGTGACCCCCTGTGACCCTAGTGAGGATAAAGCAGGTTCAGAAAATGAATGAATGAATGAATGAATGAATGAGTATTTATTGGTTACTACAACAGTGTTTTACTGATCCTACCCACTTTAGATCATATTGGTCTGAATGTGGAACCTGAACTAAAATGATTGTTAATAAGCGTCATTTTTGCATTTCACATATTCATCCAAAGGGCCGGACTAAACCCTTTGGTGGGCCAGATTTGGACCCCGGGCTGCATGTTTGACACCTGTGTGTTATAGCGTACAGAGGCTCATTCAGTAAAACAGTGACTTTTTTTATATTTACAGCAGAGATAAACCATCTCATAAAAGCCTGTCCAACTGTTCCTGAACAGTCTGTCAATATGCATTAGAAGATGTTTAAATAAACCTTCCAGTCCTCTGACTTTCCATTCTTGTGCTAATCTGAACATGTGCCCTATTCTGGCTGTTTTCTATTTGACTCTTTTCTCTGAACTTTACCGTGAGTAAACATGTATCTGACTTTCACAGTATGGGCAGGAGTGATGTGCGTCTTGGAGCCCTCGGACCATGAGGGGAATAAGACAGATTCCACAAACCAACCTGAGACAAAACAGAAGCAGAATGTCAGCTTTAGCATAAACACAGTATAGGCTTTATGGAACTGTACAGGACTCACAATGCATCTGTGTTCTCTAATATTTTATCATGTGATTGTAACCAGAGTGGGTTCAGTGCTAGTGTTCAATGAGAATTAATCTGGGACCTCTCAGTTAACAGTGACAAAGGGATGTGATCAGTGGGTATGGATCAAAACAGCCCTGGAATGAATAAACATGACATTGTGCAGTCATAAGCTTTGCACTCTGCTATTGTCCTAGAGATGCGACCCAGCGCTGGCTGATACTGTGTCTAGTGATGGGCTGCTGACACGCGAAACTCCGGTGATGCGCCGTAGCTCATAAAGCAGATGTATCGAAGCACAGTGCCGAGGCGTGGTTTGGTCACGTGACTTGTGACGTCCTACACAATTGAGTGACGTGTGAAACAGCTGAGTGCTTCGAATCACCTGAAATCACTTTGAAACACACCCATGAGCCCATTTACCAATGAACCTTAAAACATACTTTGCCCAAATCCATAATATAATCTGTATTTGCACCAACCCCATGTGAAATGACATCAGTTTCTATTTGTGGAGCACATCTCATGAATGTAGCAGCAACATTTAAATGTCCCATACCACAACAAGTGAAGATCTATGTAGGGTCACCTACAGATATTCCAAATTAGGATCATGGTTTTCAATAATTATTGTCATTATTACTAGTAATATTATTGTTGTGTCCACTACAAACATACAATCATCTAGTGTAGTTAAACAGGAATGTGCATGGACAATCAAATTCAAAACAAGAAAGCACTTGGAGAGCACAGACCTCCGCCAAGACAGCCCCCTGATCACCACCAAAATTTAATCATTTCTTCCTTGTGCCAGTATCAACATTTCCTGAAAATGTCATGAAAATCCATCTATAATTTTTTGAGTTATCTTGCTAACAAACAAACACGCACACATGCACACAAAGCAAAGCGATCACAATACCTCCTGGAGGAGGTGACAGTCCATGAACCACTGGGATGTGTTGTGTGTTAAGTAGGTATGCTGCAGAATGGAAAGAAGTTTGACTCTTCGACATGTCTCGGTTGCACTTCATTTTAATGAGCACTAGATGTCCTCCTTGAGCACTGTGTCATTGGAGCCTCGAGCAATGAACCAGGTTTCGTAAAAAATGTCGAAGCTCCAACAAAGCCTCGTTCGGCCATCACTAACTGTGTCATCTTAGACTGGGTCAGTGACTGGTTCATCACAGCCCAGGTAATCGGACAAATCAACAAGTCTGTGTCACTACCGGTGCTGGAACAGTCCATGAAGGAGGCACCGTGTCTCTGACCATAACTGACTGACTTTAATGAAATTTTCCAGACAAAATCTCTAGTAGTAAACGTAATCTTTTGAAATAGCTAGCAATGAAAATTCACCACACATACCTTTTAAATCTGCATCATACAGTTGACGTTTTTATATTTAAAGGTCCTTTACAAGTGAAATAAATGAAAAATAACATGGAGCAAACCTCTTTTTTAGGCAGTCATATTTTGCTAAACCCACTTTTATTAATCTTTGGTTCATTTGTTTGTGTATTTGGACCCTAATAGTTCAAAAAGTTTGAATTTGAACCCTCCAGGTGGTACCAAGCTACCTTTATATTCATTTTGGCAAAAATTGAGTGGATTTCTACAACCTGTTTTAATTCCTGCTTAATTTTTTACATTTTATAACTAGTTACATCACAACATTTGCATATATAAGGTCAAGACTTCCAACGAACATTTCTCGGAGTAAGCCATAATTGTTTGTCAGCAGCAGCGGTTGTAGTTCATATTGAAAATATGTCCAAACTTGGAGCCGATTACATAAAATGTTCAGTTGTTGGTTGTATTAACGAACACAAGTGGACAGAGCAACACAGCCAACAACCTGGGGGGTGGGGTGAAGTGGCTCATTTGCATTTAAAGGGCCAGCACTCAAAACCACCTTTCTGGTGTCATTACTTAGAAATAGGGTTGAAGATGGACCTGTGGAGTTGAATGAATGAAGAATTCAGACCCAAGCATAGCATTTACAGTTTATGTAGACCACAGGGAAATGTTTTAAAATGCATAATTCCATTTAAAAAAGGAAAATATCACTCCTTTAAGTGAGTTCCTGTTAGTGTGTGCTCTCACCCCATCACTGACAGTAGGATGCACAGACACCACGCCGACTTCCCAGGGACGTATGTTACTTTGGTGGTGACGGTGCGGTGACAGTGGGGGCAGTTTATGATGCCAGGTGTATCCTTCAGGTGTATGGTGGACTGTGGCTGGGACAGGACCACCGGCTGGGACCGTGTGACATTTACAGTCCGATTCACACCAACTGACGACAGAAGGACAAACAGAAGACAGTAGACTCAGATATTACTGAACATAACCTGTTGTACGCTGTGTTTGTTATTCCGATGAACAGATTGAGTGTCTTTACTTTGGGTTGTTGGATGGATTATGACTCCAGTGTTTTGTGGAGGCACTGGTACACTGTGGGTCACTGTGGGTACGGTCAGGACAGGATAAGGATCTGGCTGGATGGTAACTGGAAAGGAATCAGAAATGGATGGATGGATGGAAAGTACACATAAGTAAATATACACTGTATGTATGCACCATGAATAATAGGATCAAGTGGTTACTTAAGAGAAATTACAGCAACAAAGAGACATTAAACATTCATAAGACTTATTAATAATATTACTGTTACCTTTGTTTCTATAAGAATAATATATTTTGTGTAGGTTTAAAGTTCTAAAACAGTTAAAAGGTAATTAAGTTCATCAATGATGAGTTAGTTTGTGACATAACTCATCATTTTCACTTCAAGTTGAACAAATTAAAATAAAAGCTATGTATTTTAAATGTCCAAATAGATCATTAAACTATAACAAATTACTTTATCACAATGAAAATTGTAAAAAAAAAAAAAAAAAAAAAAAAAAAAAAAAAGGACTTGCAAAAGGACTTGCTAAATGTACTTACACATACAAGTTCACTGAAACCAGTACTTTAAAAATGAGTCAAATTCAAATTCAGTTTTATTTGTAGAGCCCAATATCACAACAAGGTTGCCTCACAGGGCTTAAAACAAATATGTTCTTATGTTTTTCCATTTTCTACATCATCATGTAGATGTTTTTCCTACTGAAAGTATTCAGTGCAGTCAACACACACCCACATATATATATATATATATATCTGTATATGTATGCACTGTTTGTTTTCATGTTCATGTATATATGTTTACATACACTCTTGCCCATAAAGTTTGAATAATTTTCTTTTCAGAAACATTCCTCTTTTTAATTCCTATTTCTACACCTCTGTAACGACCTTTGACCAGGAACAATGACTACAGCTACACTTTATCTATAAGAATAAATCACATTGACACAATCATTTCATGAGCAGAGGTAAAAATATCTTAAACCAACTTTATGGCCAAAGTGTATTTATAAATGTATTATATGTATGTACATGTGTATAGACACAGCCAGGCCCAACAAGTCCAACACACAGTATTACATCAGACCACCTTTAGCTTTGATTACAGGACACATTCACCGTGGCTCATATGTGCCACACATTACATATGTAATGTCACAATAAATGTCACAACATTTATTTCCATCCATAGCACTGATTTTTCTGCAAGATCTTGTACTGATGATGAAAGTTGAACCGCTGTGTAAACTCTTCTCCATCACATCCCATCGATTCTCAGTGTGGTTCAGATCTGTATGTGTCATATGATTCAACTCTGATGAATCCAGTTGTAATCTTTATGATCCTTCGTATACCTCAACCCAAATGATAAAAGTTAAACTTCTCAGATTTATTGAATGTAAAGATGGTACGTTTTGAACCTGAGATAATACGAAATATCACAGAATGCCAACACAGAAGACAAGTTTAATGATAAACCAAAAGGACCAGCAGGTGGTGATGCTAAATATCAACCCAGTCTCATATCAACATGTGAAATATCTACATTTGTCCACAGTACAAAACGTATCAGTCTCACAATTAGGGCCTGAAAATTGTAAAATGTTCACATTTTTTGGAAATCCGGGGCCACAGCTATGCTGAGCAATAGCAGCGTCCATAACAACCATAACGTTGCAGTTTCATATTATTCTGGTGAGATCGGAAAAATCTTTGCAACAATGAGCAAGTGAGTGATTATGTACATGCACTGAGTGAATATTATGAAAATAAAATACATATTTCTCAGTAGAAATGTAACCAAAATGCATTTTTATGCCAAAACTAACTCAAAATATTGATTTTTTCACTAAAAATGAGAGAAATGTCCACCATGTTTTTTGTTCTCACGGCCAGAATCTTGAAAGTCATGTGACTCGAACGCAGGCCAATGGAAAAGGATCAGATAAAAAACATGAATATTTTATCATTTTCAGGCCCTAATTGTGAGACTGATATGTTTTGGACTGTGAACAAATGTAGCTATTTCACTTTTTGATGTGAGAGTGGATTGTAAATATGGAATATTCCCTTTAACACTAAATTCAGTGCATTTTAACCAAAAATAAACAGTGCATTGAAAAGTGCTTTTAGTCACTTAAACACATTGAGGTTTTTGTCCTCGAATGTAAATAAAACCATATCTGATGTAGTTGTTATCATACCTGTGTTTCACCATCATTTGAATACAAACTTTTGGGTCTTCTTTTATGCTGTGAAATGTCTGGTCTTAACTAACACTACAGCACATTACCGCCACCTACTGCTGAGGAGTCTGAACAGGCAGCAGCTCCATCATATTTGTCTCTAAACATTAATTTTTGCCCAGGCAAAGGTTTGCAACCCACTGAAAACCGGTTTGCAACCCACTTTTGGGTCACAACCCACCAGTTGAGAATCCCTGCTCTAAACCATCCAACATCTAAACATCTCTGGTGTCACTGCTGTCCTGTAAGCCTTAGCTTGAACTCATACAGTTGCTCTTTTGTCACAGGAAAGCTCACTTTGTTCTTGTCCTTTAGTCACTGTCACCAGTGAGATTATAGAAACAAATGGGAATGACATGTGACAAACAAAGACAAAGCAGGAGTGTCCTGTCACGGCCACTTCTTCACGTCTTAAATTATAGTCACGGAAAAAAGAGCTGACAGGATCTTGGCTTATAAATGTTGCTGCCAAACAAAACTCCAGTGTGTCTGACGGGGAAAGCAGTAGTTTCAAAATGCAAATAAGTCCAACAGTCAGAGAAAATAAAGCACAACGAACAGCAGATGCACTGTTTCCAGCTCTATGTGGATGTATTCTGTGAAACAGGAGGTAAATAATGAGATGCTATCTTACCTGCCTCTCCGTAGGTGGGAGGGGGTGTGGAGGGGGAGGGCAGGGAGGCATCATATGAGGGGGGAGGGGGGTAGTGGAGGGCGTGGTCGTGGGTGCTCAGAGTAGGTGGGTGGAACCTGGCTTCATCATATGACGGAGGGTCCATTGAAAGCTCATCCAGTCAAACAGGATGCTGACGGAACAGAGATGGAAACAGTGATGAAGATAAGACAGATCCTTTCACACACATTCTGAAACACAGGCAGGCATTCCTCTGTGTGTTTGGGAGAAAGCAACACAGAGCATGTGCAAACACTTATGTAATGCTATTGTTTTAGAATCCTTTTTTTTATGAACATGCGCTAAAGGACTAAAAGACTATCGCACATGTAGTTCAATGCATAGAAGACATGGACGTCAAACTCACTTTAGTTCAGGTTCCACATTCAGCCCAGTAGGAGCTCCAGTGGGCCGGACCAGGAAAATAATAGCATAAAAGCCTGTAAATAATGACAGGTCCAAATTTTTTCTCTTTGTTTTAGTGCAAAAAAAATTAGATTAAGTTATGAAAATATTGTGAATATGTAAATAACCTGACAAAATTGAAATTTCTTATGAAAAATGCAGTGCAATTTTAACAATATTATGCCTTAACTTATCATTTATACATTTGCATTATGAATTGGATCTACAACGGCACTAAACATTTAATAATAGGCACTTAATTTTCTCCAGACACTTCAGGTTGTTCATATTTGTTCAGGTTATTCACATTTTATTTTTACTGAATAGTTTTGTTAAAATAAATGTTTTCATAATTTAATGTTATTTTTTTTGCACTAAAGACAAAATGTTGGGGTTGTCATTATCTACAGGCATAATGTAATATTTTTTTCACTTTAAACCAAGAAGAAAATTTGGAGTCATTATTTATAGGTTATTGTGCTTTTATTTTACTTGAGATCACATTGTTGTGTATGTAGCCCCTGAACTAAAATAAGTTCGACACCCTTGACTGTTAATATCTTCAGTGCCATTTTTGCACATTTACTTTGCTAATTCATCCCATGCTAATTCATCTGAAGCCTGTTTTATTTATTTATTTATTTATTTATTTATTTATTTATTTATTTGCTTATTTATTTGTTTATTATTAGGGACAGTGCATATTAATGAACATCTACAACAGTTTCAGCTGTAAATATGCCAGATTGTAGCAGCAGTGCTAATTTCCATCTGTAGTCCCTTTATAACACTGTTTTATTGTTAGTGTAGTTTTTAATTATTCTTTGTGCATTTTTACATTTACTGTCATCCCAGAGCTACTGAACATGATTTTGTATGTACTGTATGTCTGCATCTTAAACATCAAATTCAGATCATAAATGTGTATAAGTCAGTGTATGACCTGGGAGTGGACACATATGACAGTGTTGGGATAAAATCACATAATGTAAGAAATAGGCGTTAAAAACTCAAACCATTTCTGGACGTGTCCTAAGATCAGACCTTTCTGGGATGATATATTTGCTGCTGTGAGCACAGTTTTCAACCAAACATTTTCGAAAGATTTAAAGTTTGCTATTTCAGGTGTAATCTCAGAAAGTTTAAAAGGAAATAACTGAAAATGCCTCTTATGAATTTTACTAACGCCAGCCATTAAATGCATCAATATCAAGTGGTTGAAACCTGAACCTCCCACATATGACATTTACATTGAGAAAGTGAGGGAAACCTATCAGATGAAGCAAATTACATATGCACTTGGAATTCTGGGAGAGAGATTTACAAAGAGATGGAGTTCTGTGATTAAGCTTTTAATACAATAAGCATTCAGAAGTGGTTGTATACGTGTGTGTTTTTGTCATTTATGTTTCATTTGTGATTAATTGTAATCAATATCTACTGCAGATATCCATTTTTTCCCGTTTTTTTTTTTACGTGTGTGCCATATGGGGATGTTTGATTAGATATTTTAATGTATGTAAAATGTCTTGTATGTTTGTATGAGCAAAACTAAATAAAAATTAAGTTAAAAAAAAAAGCTCATGAAATTAGGCTGGTGAACCTCTGTCTAATGCATGCGAAGCGTCTGATAGCTAGACATCGGAAAAGTGTTTATTGTCCATCATTGAATTCATGGATTGTGGAACTGTCATCCTGCAGAACTATTGAAAGGCTCACGTATGCAATTAAACGGAAAGCTCATATCTTCCATGAGATATGGAATTCATTTCTAAAATTTTTAAAATCAAGACCTGATATCTCATCATCATAACTTATAAAGTGAGACCATACCCTTTTTTTTGTTACATGATGTTTGATTATGTATCAGGTATAAAAAAATGGATGTTGAGAAGTATTCAAGTCAATATTACTTCTATTGTCTGTCAGTTATTAGTTTATGTTATTTACTTTCACAGCTGTTTCAGAATTCAGATTTGGTGGTTCAGAGGTGGGGGGTGTTCTGGGGATTTATGTTCATGGGAGACCCACACAATATTATCATTTCATGTCACAAAATATGTGTGAAAACCTTAATAAAGATATGTGTTACAAAAAAAAAAAACAACTCAAACCAACACATAAAAGTGAACCTGAGTCTTAACACAACTTGTCGTTGCTGCTCGACGTTATGACAGATTAAAGCTTGAACATCTGCTGTGTCTAATATTATATGAAAGTGTGTGAAATTTCATATCATTTCATCATCTTTGTGTTCTGGTGTGTACAGAGATTAAACATTTAGAAATATATCCATATTAGTGTGGAAAACTGAGGGTTTTCCAACACAAACTGGGTCGATTTACTGTTAAACTGCTTCAATGTCAGAGAATGATTTAGTCACTTTTGTTCAATAATGAGCATTTTAACCCATTTTTAGACAACTTTTATCTTTCAAATGTCATATTTTTAGGTCGAATCTGACCTTTTCCACAACAGAAATGGACAGCAACTGTTCAGACAGAGTTAATAATATATTTGACTTCTAAATTTTTAACTAACAGTAACCTCAGTCAATTTTGACATTTGGGTGCTTCTATGAAACTGGGTTCATTTTGGTATCTGCCACTTTACCAGCTTTTTAGACCCAATAATAAAAGAGAAATTTAGACATATTTCCCCCCAGGATGTACCAAATGATGACCTCAGATGAATGCAAAAAAAATTATACTCTTGCTCCGAGCCATCCCAAAATTAATGATTTTTTTTATCAAATATTGGGGCCAAAATTGGGACATGAAAAGCTACCTGGGTGTCAGTGCATTTGATCTGAAAATGTGGCTGTAAATGGTCTTATATAGCACTATCAATGAAGACAAAGTGTTAAATTTGATGAACCCAGTGGTTTTTCTAATCCAGACATGTGGGTTTTCATGAATCTCAGTCTCATTCCAGGTTTTGTGTGTAACTCATCATGTCCACTGGTGTCACACATGGAACCCGCCCATTTAAACACATGTAAATCGTGTGTGATTTTGCAACAGTGATCATTTTTGTGAAACACTCTGCCTTGCATAATTAGTTTGATTCCCAAAATGTACCTGTGAGAGAATAAAAAGATATTCGGAAAAAATTGCAGTGCATAATTTTCGTGTCCTTTTTAACATTTTACATGCAGATTTTTGTATTTAAAAAAAATATTCCAAAAAAATATAAAAATGTGTTTTATCTGAAAAATAGTTTCACTTTTATCTCAGTAAATATTTATTTTTAAATAGACCTAAAGTGCTTCCAAACGTGCTTCATAACATTAGTCTACATCTGGTTTGAATTTTTAGTCCCTCTGTCTTTTTTTACGGACCAGTGTCATAGAAAACAGATGAAACACTGTAAATATCTGATCTAAGGACACTCTCTATTCTCAAAGCATGATCATTTTACTATTGTCTCCAATGGAGTTACAGACGCTTCAGCTCAACTCTTTAAAAGTAGTTCACATGTTGTAAACATTTTGAAAGTGGGAACTTACTCATGTCAGTTCAGTTTTCCAGTGTCAGGTCATCAACAAAATATCCTCAGAATGTTTTATATTAAATACTAGAAGCACTCGGAGAGCGCAGACCTCCGCCAAGGCTGATCAGTGGGCCCCCCCCGTGGGCCCCCCCACCCCCGATCACCCCCAAAAGTTAATCATTTCTTCCTTATCCCATTTCCAACAAACCCTGAAAATTTCATCAAAATCTGTCCATAACTTTTTGAGTTATGTTGCACATTAACGGACAGACAAACAAACAGACAAACAAACCCTGGCAAAAACATAACCTCCTTGGCGGAGGTAATAAAGGAAAAGACTTTGATTTGCTTGTTAAGAGAAAAAACATTAAAATCCTTTGTTTTTTCCCCACATTTTACATTTTCAGAAAGTTACAGATATAACCTTCCTCCTCTCACATTAATACAAAGGAAAAATTACCAAGCATTTTTTCCAGAGTCTAAAGTATTTTCCTCAAACAGAGTAAATTTGGCTCTATATTGAGGTTGGAGAGCTCTACCCAAAGAGTAACTGATTCTTTTTAGAGAGGGACCAAATGTTATCTGAGAACAGTAAAATTTTCTTCATTTGGAGTGTATTTTACTGCAAATTTCCTGTGTAAGATTTCCACCATTTAATTGACTATTAATGAGTCAATGTAATTAACATTGTTTTTGTTTTGTTTTGTTTTTTAGAAATGATCTGTGTCATAATTTAAATGTGCTGAATCTCACATATTTTAATAAGATAAGACTTGGAAAACAAATGACAAAAGTGCAGGATAGCTTGTGTTTTCAATGTATATGATTAGTGTTATTTCACATATATATTGTTTTATGTCCATTTACAGAATAGATTATAAATGTTACAGTGTAAAGAACCTGTAAAGTAAATGTATTGTAAAACACAAAACAAAACCCCCCCCCAAAAAGCTAACCTCCCCTCAAAAAAACCTAAGAAAAAACTAAAAAACTATTAATGAGTCAACGTAATTAACATTGTTTTTTGTTTTGTTTTGTTTTTTCAATTTTTTTTTTTTTTTTTTTTTAGAAATGATCTGTATCATAAATTAAATGTGCTGAATCTCACATATTTTAATAAGATGACTTGGAAAACAAATGACAAAAGTGCAGGATAGCTTGTGTTGTCATTGTACACATATATATTGTTTTATGTCCATTTACAGAATAGATTTATAAATTTTCCAGTGTAAAGAACCTGTAAAGTGAATGTATTGTAAAAAAACAAAACCACTCCCCCCCCAAACAAAACCTAAGAAAAAACTAAAAAAAATAAATAAATAAAAAAACTAAAAAATCTCTCTCTCTCTCTCTCTCTCTCTCTCTCTCTCTCTCTCTCTCTCTCTCTCTCTCTCTCTCTCTCTCTCTCTCTATATATATATATATATATATATATATATATATATATATATATATATATATATATATATATACAGACACATCATCATTTACTTCATTTAGAATTTAATTCAGCTGCAAATTAATCTTGTTTTCTTTTCCTCACCCAGTGCACTGTAAACTAGACTAGTGCATTGTTCTCAGTGGGTAACACAACCTCTGTAGGGTGTATTCACACACTGGATGCACTACTTCTGTACATCTCAGTCTCTGTGTATTTAGTGAACCGTGATTACTGCCCCTCCTTTAGCCGCAGTAGATTATACAATGGAAAGGTAGGCTTTAAATCGTTGCGTATTCACCTGAATGTTTACCTGAGCGCTAGTTTAAAGTGACAGCGACTCACAGCACACAGTACAACACAATACTTAGATCATCTCATAATGTGAAACTCCATGGTCATATGCACTGTGAACATCGTATAAATATAACAGATGAAAGAAAATGATCAAAAATGTTCTCGAGTGGTGGAAGTTGTCATCATCAGTACATCTAATGAGTATTTTAGTCTTAAATAGATGTCAGAAAACTGCACTAATACTGGTTTTGACTGTGAATCTTCAACCAAAACCCAAAGATAATCAGTATAGTATAAATAGCATAAATTATGGATTATTCTTACATTTAATTTTGGCATTTTTACCTGAAAAACGGCTTAAACAAAAGATTGATTCTTAAAATACTGCTTCAACTTTTACTGGATTAGTCATTTGTGAAATGTGTGTAAAAATGAAACAGTTGTCATCAGGCTTTAGATGCTCCCTTTAAACACTTACTGTAACTCCAGTGATATTCCAGTACATGAAGCTGAACACACAGGTTGTCTTCATGGGAATGTCCTTCACCAGTCCATAAGTTTCATATTAAAATGTCCCCTAAAAATTAGTGTTTCAGCTGTGAAACAGATCCGCTGAGGGCAACCGAGGAATCCAAGCTCACATGGGACTCTCCTGGTCTCATGTGTGTCCAACCCCAGTGGGTCCAGACCAGTCTCCACCACAGACCAGAGTGTGGAGCGTGTCTTTGTTAATTAAGAGTGAGATATGAAAGCAGTGGTCTTACCTGAGACAGATGAGGAAGCTCGGCTGCAGGAGGAAACACGTCCCATGTTGGTGACAGCCGTCATCGCAGCCTGTTTGACCAGTTCTCCACTGGAATTAGAAACATTTGACTTCACAAAGACGAACCGGCCCTGGTTATCTGTTTACCTCATGCAAACTCTTCTCTGTGTCCTGTTTCTGAATCTTTAAATACTTTTCATAAGTTACCAAGACATTCAATCATGGTATTTATTTGTATTCTGGTACACATATGCAGTACAGATACAAGTATTCATTTATTCACAGGATATTAAACTGAATTAAAACTCTGTAATAATACAAACTCATGTTTAAGCTATGTAAAAATAACAAGATGATCATACTTTGAAATGACTGCTGTTAAAGAGGAACAAATGTTGGTTTTGGCAAAAGATCATGAACCATTTTAAGAAAAACAGATGAGTCATGGTAACTGGCAAACTTTCTAAATTTAGCTGTGTTTCATAACCAAGCATATTTCCCTTAAAGGTTCAGTGTGTAACTTTTAGGGGATTTATGACGATCTAATCTGATAAATGGAACAGAAGGAAAATTATTTGTACACTGCCTTAAACACAAAATATTTAAATCTGTTACCAGCAAACCACAGGTACAAACCTTTACCAAAAATAAGAGAGGATTACCTTTAAACAAACATGTTAGGCTTCACCTAAAATTGCAGTACTTGATAGAAAAATCCCACAATTTCTTCTCAGTGTAATATTATTCAACAGGTCTGAGACAAAACAACAATTCAGCTGTTTATTCACTGTAGGAAATTTATCCTGAGATGCAGAAGTTGGCCCATCAGACAGGAAGTGAGGCAATATTTCTACTTTTAAATATATAAAATAAATAAATAAATTATCGCTAAAATGTTTAGGATAAAGAGCTGTGAAGTTCTGCCAAAGATGTCGATATATTGGATTGTAGAGATATGAATTAATTTACATTAACGGGGCAGTGGATTTATGTGACCACTAGAGGGAGTAGTGAGTCACTCTGTCCATCTTCTATGGAGAGGAAAACTAGGAGTAAAACTGTTTTTACAGTTACAGGTGGTGACGTTAATGGCAATTTTGGATTCTTCTCATAAAATTATTGAGATATTCACCACTTACCTCCATATTCAGACATTCTGTCTCAGTGAAGAAGTCTGGAACCTCCTGAAGGAACCTCCTGACTTTCCTGGAAGGCACTGCCCAAGGGATCAACACATTTTTATCTAAACAAATCTAATATTCTCTAATCTAATCTAATCTAATCTAATCTAATCTAATCTAATCTAATCTAATATTCTCTAATCTAATCTCTTCTGGTATTCTCTAATCCAATAAAATCTAATCTAATCTAATCTAATCTAATCTCCTCTGATATTCTCTAATCCAATAAAATCTAGTCTCATTTTCTCTAATCTTCTCTAATCTAATCTAATCTCATCTCATATTCTCTAATCCAATGTAATCTCCTCTGATATTCTCTAATCCAATAAAATCTAATCTCATTTTCTCTAACCTTCTCCAATCTTCTCTAATCTAATTTTCTCTAATCTAATCTCATCTCATCTAATCTCATCTCATATTCTCTAATCCAATAAAATCTATACTCATTTTCTCTAATCTTCTTTAATCTAATCTCATCTCATCTAATTTTCTCTAATCTAATGTCATCTCATCCAATTTAATCTCATCTCCTCTGATATTCTCTTATCCAATAAAATCTAATCTCATTTTCTCTAATCTTCTTTAATCTAATATCATCTCATCTCATCTAATATTCTCTAATCTAATCTAATGTCATCTCATCTCATCTTTAAATGTACAAAAGTGAAGTTAAAACATCTTCCATTATAAACTACAATAAATCCCAAAATCTTCAAATAAATATCTAAATCTAAGGGTGAACCACATCGAACATCCAAACAGTCAACACATGTTTTTAGGCCAAATTCATTTTATTATGAAACAAATGAAAGATCCTAGGTTGATCCTGAGTGGCTGAAGTGCAGTGAAATCACAACTCGTCTTTTTCTGTTTCGTTGGTCGTTTCCTCTGCAGACTCTTCAACCTTTGGAAAGACATGAAAACATGCTCAAACAAGTTAAAAGAGAAAAAAAGAAAAGGAAATACTTACTGTAGTAGATGACTAAAATACTAATTGTATGTTTTGTTCTTGTGATGACATTATCAGGCCTTTTTAGGTAAGAAATTAAAAAAAAAACAAAAAACAACACAAATATTCTCTGAGAACAAAGTAGGAAAAGTGGGAAAATATTAAATACAAACTGAGATTATGGTCATAAATTTGCAAGAAATACTCATAATGTTTGTGGTTAAAGTGTGGAATTTACATGAAAAGATTTTGAAATGGACAACAAATATAATATTCTCCGAGATGATAAATCATACAATTGATTAATTAAAAAATATCACAAATTAAAAAAAAAAAGAAACATTCATCAATGTTCTGACAAAGTAAATGTAAAACTGTGACATTAAATGAATCGAATAAAAATGAGGTTCCTGAATTAGATGAGGTTTCACACCTGATGCCAATTGATACCATATAAAATAACTGAACTAGAACAGGTCAGTTACTTGTTCTGCACTGTTGTGTGGAGAAGGGGTGGGATTAAATAATTTATACTTCCTCCCTGCTCCTTTTCAAATGTGCAAATGAAGTCATACTTTGTTTTCATGTAGAAGTAAGAAGTTGTTTTTTTCCCCCATGATTTCTTACTATCTGTTTTATTCTAAGGACTAAGTGAGATTACTTTTGTTGTGTTGCATATTTAAAATAAACTAAACCAAACCTGTAGTAGTTTAAGTCTCTGGGGTTAAATATTAACATCAGTTTAACTTCACGACTGACCTTGCTCTCATCTCCATCTTTGTCCCCATCCTTAGCATCATCAATGTCCACTTCATCCTCCTCATCTTCCTCTTCCTCAGGCAGTACACCTCCATTGTCCAGGAACTTAGTAAACGTCTCCAGGTCTCTTTTTCCGGTGTATTCAACCACCTGCAGGAAAATCACACATGAAACAAGTGGTGCCAGGCACAACAAACCCCGCCCCCAAATTTCACCCATTATAAGTAAATGGGAAGAATTTGAATATTTATAAAAAAAAAAAAAAAAAAGAAAAGAAAAAAAAAGAACTTTGACCTACTGTTCCCAAAATTTAATGAGATCCATTCTGGGTCACTGGCAATCTATAAATTCAATTTGGTATGAATTCAACCAACAGTTTTGCTGCTACAGACATTTGAAATTTCACCCATTTTAAGTAAATGGGGAAAAAAAGATTTAAAAAATTCACAAAAAAAATTTAACTTTGACCTACTGTTCCCAAAATTTAATGGGATCCATTCTGGGTCACTGGCAATCTATAAGCCAAATATGGTATAAATTCAACAAATAGTCTTGCTGCTGCAGACATATGAAATTTGCCCATTATAAGTAAATGGGGCGGGGGGGGGGGGGGGGGTTAAAAATTCATGAAAATTTTTTCTTTGACCTACTGTTCCCAAAATGGAATCAGATCTATACTGGCTCACTGGCAATCTATAAACCAAATTTGGTATGAATTCAATAAATAGTTTTGCTGCTACAGACATTTGAAATTTCACCCATTATAGTCATCATAGTAAATGGGGAAAACAAAGATTAAAAACAATTCATAAAGAAATTTGAACTTTGACCTACTGTTCCCAAAATTTAATGAGATCCATTCTGGGTCACTGGTAATCTATAAAGTCAATATAGTATGAATTCAACCAATAGTTTTGCTGCTACAGACATATGAAATTTTGCCCATTAGAAGTAAATGGGGGGAAAAAGATTTTAAAAATTCATAAAAAAAATTTAACTTTGACCTCCTTTTCCCAAAATGTAATTGCATCTATTCTGGGTCACTGGCAATCTATAAACCAAATTTGGTATGAATTAAAGTAATAGTTTTGCTGCTACAGACATTTGAATTTTCTCCCATTATAAGTAAATGGGACAAAAAAGATTTAAAAAATTCATAACATTTTTTTTACTTTGACCTACTGTTCCCAAAATTTAATGGGATCCATTCTGGGTCACTGGCAATCTATAAACCCAATTTGGTATGAATTCAACCAATAGTTTTGCTGCTAGAGTGTTAAAAATCAGAGAAACAAACAAACAAACCGGACCAAAAACAACACCCCTTGCCTCCCGTTCGGGGGGGCAAAAGTGACACATGAAGGGATGAACGGACAAATAACCCAAATATTTACCCCTTGAGCTGTAACTACTTTGTACCTCTTTGCCTCCAGCTGGGAAGTACTTCAGCGTGGGGAAACCTTTGACATCAACAGACTCCACCTCATTGGCCGTGGCATCCATCATGGCGATGACGATGTCCTGGCGGTCGGCGTATTTTTCACCCAGTTCTTTCCAGATTGGAGCCAGTTCTTTGCAGTGTCCACACCATGGAGCATCTGGACATGAACAAGGTAAGAGAGACTCATGAATACATGTTTTACTTTATGAATGTTTCTTCTCACTTCTCTATATGTTTATGTACCTGGATGATTTGTTAATAAGATTCATTTACACATGTATTGCACTGGTTTGTCATGTCAGAGGGAAATACTGAGTTATATCACACATCAGAGAAAACGCTGCTGAAGGAATCTTGTGTATTTTTCTATATTATATATCTCGCAGACACTGCTGGGGAAGTAATAGAGAGTTTCACACACTTTTAACGCTTAAAGACCCAAACAGCCACTGGCAACCAAAAGCATCTACTGATCTAAAATGTCTAACAACTGTTGATCCACTGATCCTATCAATACATAGAATAGAATAGAATAGAATAGAATAGAATAGAACAGAACAGAATAGAATAGAACAGAACAGAACAGAATAGAATAGAATAGAATAAAATAGAATAGAATAGAATAGAATAGAATAGAATAGAATAGAATAGGTGATCTCTGCCAGCGACAGTGCACTTACATCTAAATAACAACACAATAAGATACAGAAATGTATTAGAAAAACATAGAATAGTGTGCAATTGAAATATGTGCAAATTAGAGATACACTGTATGAAAGGGTAAAGTTTTAAAAATGGGTGCTTCTATGAAACTGGTCCTAAAAACAGGACAGAGGGGATAAAAATTCAAACCAGATGTAGACTAATGTTATGAAGCAAGTTTGGAAGCACTTTGGGTGTGTTTAAAAAATAAATATTTACTGAGATTAAAGAGAAACTATTTTTCAGATAAAACACATTTTTATACTATTTTTTCTACAAAAATCTGCATGTAACATGATAAAAAGGACACGAAAATTACGCACAACTATTTTTTTGGATATCTCTTTATTCTCTCACAGGTACATTTTGGGAATCGAACTAATCCTGCAAGGCAGAGTGTTTCACAAAAATGACCGCTGTTGCAAAATCACTCACGATATATGATGATATATGTGCTTAAATGGGCAGGTTCTACATGTAACACCAGTGGACATGATGGGTTACACACAAAACCTGGAATGAGACTGAGATTCATGAAAAACCAACATGTCTGGATTAGAAAAACCACTAGAATCCTCAAATTTGACACAGTGTCTTTACTTATAGCACTATATAAGACCATTTCAAGCCATATTTTCAGATCAAATGCACTGACACATAGGCTGCCTTTCCTTGGTCTTGTTTTTTGCCTCAATATTTTATTAAAATTCATTATTTTTTGAATGGCTCAGAGCAGGAGCATAATCTTTTTGCATTTATCTGAGGTCATCATTAAGTACAGCCTGGGGGGAAATATCTCTAAATTTCTCTTTTATTATTGGGTCTAAAATACTGGTAAAGTGTCAGGGACCAAAATGAACCCAGTTTCATAGAAGCACCCATATATAAAAGTAGTATAAAAATGTGACGATAATAGTAATACTAATAATACATGTATTATTGTATTACTACATGACAATAATACATGTAAATAATTGGTGTAAAATACAGTTCTTTATCTTTTCATGGTCATGAGATATAACCCATTTGGACTTTCAGAGCCTCCATAGTTACCGTGGAAACACAGTCATCTTCTACAACATTTATTCACCAGTAAAACCCATGGAGTTGGATCAATGACAGTGGTTTATAGATGCTTATTTCTTGTTCAGTTAATGATATACACTACCAGTCAAAAGTTTGGACTCACCTTCTCATTTAAATGGCATGAGATGGATCACAGATGGCCAACAAGTGTTCAACATCCCTGAGAACGCCTTCAAGACTTTTGGAAAACATTTCAGGTGACTACCTCATGAAGCTCATTGAGAGAATACCAAGAATGTGCAAAACAGCAATAAAAGCAAAATGTGGCTATTTTGAAGAATCTAAATATAAAACATGCTTTGAGTTATGTCACACTTTTTTTAATTACATAATTCCATTAGTGTTCATTCATAGTTTTAATACCTCCAGTGAGAATCTACAATGTAAATAGTCATGAAAATAAAGAAAAACCAGGTGAGTCCAAACTTTTGACTGGTAGTGTATTTTTCAGAAATTATCAGGAAAGCACCCCTTTGTGCTAATGAGGTTAATATTGTAATAAATAATGTTAAATCTCTCAATAATTGGTTAACAGTAGAGAAGAAATGTATTTTTAAGTGGTCTTTAAGGGTCCCATCGCTGCCCCACTGCTGATTGTGATGTCTCCGAGCAGTGAAAGTAAACATATCCATAAAACTGCTGAATGTTTTGAACAGATGGTGACTCACACAGGTCAGTGACTTACAAAACTCCACAAAGACGTTTTTGGTTTGGTCCAGAGCGACAGACTCAAAGTTTTTCCCCACCAGGACCTTGACGGGACCTTCGTTCCAGTTCTCAGGGATCTCCTGACTCCGGTAGTAAGGCTGCAGAAAAACAAAAAAGTTGGGTGGAAACTGGGTGGAAATTGTTTCGAGGTACGGACTATTTTATTTTATTTTATTTTATTTTATTTTATTTTATTTTATTTTATTTTATTTTATTTTATTTTATTTTATTTTATTTTTTGTTTCATTTTATTTTATTTATTTTTCAGCTATTGTTTGTCAGATGTGTAACTGTGGCTCTTATTTTACAGGGGTTAAATATATCTTACACTTCAGAACATCTTCTGAACTCCTCCATGAATAATTAAATAATGATGACCTTTTGAACTCCTCTGTTAACACTTTGTGTCTTTTTCTCATTTTTATAATAACATCTACGTTACATTCCACTGTTAAAACCCCAGTGTCTGAAAAACTACTGGAGATATGACGCAAACATTTTGTGTGGTGTTTGGAAGAAACAACCAGTGGAAAAAATGACAAACACATTCTTGTGTAGTGATGCTACTAATGTTAATGGTTAACTGTCACCCCTGTATGACACTAGAGTCACATAGGTGTTCACCTGCAGCTGCTACAGGTTACATGTGTTTCTGTTGCCTCCTGACTGTAACGTAATCTACGTTCATCTGTTTTATCTCTTTATCATTTTTCCACCATCAGGCACTTTTCTCCACATAGTCTATAGACACAACACTCAGACTAACCACATTATTCTTTGAAATTATAAAGCAAATTGGAGACAGTCAACCACAAGGCCTCCTGTAACTTTGTATGGACTCACTCTATGGCTGAAATATAACTTTGAACATAGGCTGAATATAACCTTAACCCATAAAGACCCAATGCTACTTTTGTGTCAGTTCCCAAATGAATTTGTCTCTGTATTAAACCTTTCTTTAGTGATTTATCACCATTTGTTGTAATATTATCATCTGCATTTTTTTTTTCAGTAAAAATCGGATTTTTTCCTATATTTAATTTACTGATCATGTAAATCTTCATTAAAGCTCAGATTAAAGTTGAGGGTTATTATATCAGAAACAGACAAAACTGAAGAAAAAGTGACTTTATGTAAAGTCTATCATTAACTGAACATAAACCCAGTGTGTCCATCCACTGTCATTGATTCAACTCCATGGGTTTTACTGGTGAATCAATGTTGTAGAAGATAACGGTGTTTCCATGGTAACTACAGAGCTTCTGGACGTCCAAATGGGTCATATCTGATGATAATGATGCATTGTACACCGATTATTTACATGTATTGATAGGATTAGTGGGTCAACAGGTATTCAACATTTTACATGACTAGATAGTTTTGATTTCCAGTGGACGTTTGGGTCTTTATGGGTTTATCCTAAATTAAAAATGGCTGTTAGTGACTGGTGGAAGTTACAAGTTTTTTTTAACTTTTTGCCTCATGTGTGACTTTGATCTGAATGTTGTTACCTTGGCAGAACCGTCCACCACATCCTTGCACAGCTGTCTCAGTGACTCCACCGTCAGGTCTCCTGCGGGGATGCCGAACTTCTTCTCTGTGCCCATGTTGATGAGTCGGACAGTGGGGACCTCATCCGCCGAGACGCCGAAATAATTCAACACGTGAGTCACAGGATCCATCACATCAATCACAATAAACAGCATCTACAGACACACACATAAAAGACATAAAAAACAAAAACCATTAGATGAGGTTTTATGAGTTTCCTTGCCTTCCAAATACAAACACTGTTACCTTGCCCTTGAAATCTTTGGCCACGGGCCTGGTTTGTTCCACCAGATCTGTCTGAGTCTGCACTGTGGAGTTGATGAACAGCAGGCTGTGTAACGTGATGCCGGAGGTGAAGATCTTCTCTGCAGTCTGAACAACAAACATCATTTGATTTATGGGGCAGAATGCAGCACCTGTGATCATGTGTGTGTCCATGTGTGTGTTTGTGTTACCTCCTGACTGAATTTCACTATGAGCTCCAGGCTGTTGAACTTGATGAAAGTGGTCACGTTGCCTTTGTCCAGTTTTCCTTCTTCTGATAAAGGAAAATCTGCTCTGCCATCATCAAACTATAAAACACAAATATTCATTTTACCAAACTGTGCTGATGTTTGTGTTCATTTAGAGACCAGTTGTAAGATATTTAAGTCTATAAAGAGAGGAATCAGAGAAGGATAAGAAGGCTGATCAGTAGTGGAGTAGAGTGGAGTTTACTCTGTATTTTTTATACATATATTTATTCTATAACACAGTGAAGTGGTGTCAAGTTCCTTTTTTATGTGAAAAAACTTGGCCCATAAAGTTGATTCTGATTCTGATCTCAGCCACGAGATGGCAGCAGAGCAGAACATCTGAAACACTTCCTGTCTCTTTACAGCAGGGGTGTCAAACTCATTTTAGTTCAGGGGCCACATTAAGCTGAATTTGATCTGAAGTGGGCCGAACCAGTGAAATAATAGCATAATAATATATAATTAATGTTAACTCCAAACTTTCTTCTATGTTTTAGACAGAAAAAAGTAGAATTATGTAATGGGAATGTTTACATCTACCAACTATCCTTTAAAAAAATGTGAATAACATGAACAAACTGAAATTTCTTAAGAAAATTAAGTGCAATTTTAACAATATTATGTCTCAGTTTATCATTTACACATGTACATTACAACTTATAGATCACAGTGGATCTACAAATACACAAAACATTTAATAACAGGCAGGATATTTTTAAACTTGCTCTTCAGACATTTCAAAATGTTCATATTTGTTCAGGTTATTTGTGTTTTTGTGAAATGATAGTTTGTTTTAGTGTAAATACAATAAAATAACAGGAAAATGTATACATTTACAAAGAGAACAATTTGGAGTTGTGAGTATTTATAGGTTTTTATGATAGTATTTTACTGATCCAACCCACTTGAGATTGAATTGGTCTGTGTGTGAAACCTGAACTTTAAATCTTCAGTGTAATTTTTGCATTTCACAAACTCATCCCATGGACCAGACTGGACGCTTTGGTGGCCGGATCTGGTCCCCGGGCCGCATGTTTCAGACCTCTGCTTTATTCAATTCAGTTCAATTCAGCTTTATTTATGGGGCACATTTCATGCGCAAGGCAGACTCAATGTGCTTCACAACAGATACATAATATAAAAACATAAAAATATTAAAATAAATAAATGAATAAAAAAATTTAGTTGGATACGAAAACAAAAACAGGAAAACATGACCGATGGCCTTGGTCCAACACACCTGTATCAGCAGAGATGGGTACGTATGCAACTAATAGTATCTTGTTACAATTGACAAATATTGACTCAAAAACGCTGAAATAAAATACAAAATACTGTTACTACTGGATACATGATACTGTCTAAACAAACTGAGAGCCACTGTTTATGAGAAACACTGACAAACACTGACGGCGGAATAACCTGAACTATTTTATTAAACTTGAATTAAATGTAGAGGTCAACATAAAACACAGGTAATTACTCATAAAAGTTCCAAAAATCAGTTAAAACAGGTGCAAAAGATGAGAGGTTTTTGACCACAGACTAAAAGTTAATAAAGGGAACTAGAATGATTAGGTTTGAAGACAGAACATCTTCCAAGTTCAGTAAAAACATCAGGGACTTTTATGCAACTGTTGGATTAAGTTGGATATTTTTCAGAGGGATATTTGAACAAATAGGTGATGCAGGACGGCAGTTTCCCAAAAAAGATATGTTTTGATATACAATACAAGTTTCGGTGAGTATTATGTGCATCAGTCCTACTAAACATTAGCATATACAGAAAAAGTGCCTCTGAAATTACTAAAATGCAGAATAAACATATTGGACACTTCAGTGTTTTACCGAAAATCAAAGGGAAGTTGGATTTATTTCTGTACAGGAAGTCCCTTAACTGCTGCTTTCTATATATGAAAGTGAGTTTGTTATGTATCCAGATGCTGATTTATGTATATTGTGAAACTCTGTGCTATATAGAGGAACATCAATAAGTTCCCCTGGGATTAATAAAGTATTCGGATGATTCTGTATTCTTGTACCATGGAGATACTTTGGAGTTTTTCTTAATCCACAGAAGACAAGAGTGAAAGTTAGTGGGAATTAAAGTTGTCTTTTTGCTACCTAGATATTTGAGGAGAGTCAGATAAATAATATTAAATTTTGTACAAAACAATGAAATGTGATTAAATTATATCAGTATAAATTATAAAAAGAACAGGACCTAAACTTGAGCCTTGAGGAGCACCTTCAGTAATTGGTAAAACTCTTTTCATTAGTTGTTTTTCCATTGGATATATGCGCAAAACATTACCGATATTTAGTGCTTAGAAGTGCTTAATGTCGGTTTTTCCATTAATCACAAATGTGATGGTTTGTTTATTTATTATCGCGAGATGACACAAAGGTCATTCCATAAACATGGCGATGAACTTAAATATCATGTTGATTTACAGATATATTCATTATTATTTTTATATGCTACCCATCAAACCCGTACTAAATTAAAAAATTATTCAGTTTCCTGGTGTGTCCACACAAACCAAATTACATCTTAATTTTTCACCCTTTTTTATCAACCAACGTACACATTATAAAATACTCAAATCTGATTAAATATTATTTTAGATAGATATAATAGTGATATTGCCCATCTCTGTGTATTGTTACATGTTCATACCTTCTTGAAGAGCACCACTGAGTCGCCTTTCACCTCATACTTCTGGAAAACCTCAGCAGTCATCGTCTTGGCAAACTCCACGTCAGTCATATCGTAGGAGATGTCACTGAAGGCTTTGGAAGCATCACTCTCCAGATCCTGATGAAGAGATAGAGTACAACAGAACACAATGAATACATGTACTGCATTATTAAACTCTGCAGCGGGAATGAACTCATGAACATACTTTAAAGAATCCCACAACACTTATGTTATGGGCATCGATAAACTGAGCCGCAGACCCCACAGTGTCCAGGACTGGGGCCCCTGGTCCAGCACGACGCTTCATCCACTGGATTATTCCATCTGTGGACCGTTTACCTGGTCAAAACACACACCGATTATTTTAAGGTACAATTCAGAAGTGTGAGGAGCAGAACAGCCAGATTCAGCATTAGTTTCATCCCTCAAGCCATAAAACTTCTGAACTCTCAATAAAACATGGGAATGAAAGACATTGAAAACCACTGCCTGAACTGTTTTAAAGACTTTTAAACAGATTTTTAACTGCATGCACACAGCACTTTTTACATTTGATAAACTATATATATATATATATATATATATATATATATATATATATATATATATATATATATATATATATATGTATATATATATGTATAGTTTTTAAATTGTGTTTTCAAGAGTCAACGAAATTTGCAACGAAATTTCATTCTAGTGCACTGTTTCTTTTACAGGTGTGCTTGGGGCCTTGGATCATTTTGGTTTTATTACCCCACACCCCCAAAGGGGAGGCCAGGGGTATTGTTTTTGGTTCAGTTAGTTTGTTTCTTTGTTTGTTAACACTCTAGCAGCAAAACTGTTTGCTGGATTCATACCAAATTGGACTTATAGATTTCCAGTGACCCAGAATAGATCTCATTATATTTTGGGAAAAGTAGGTCAAAGTTCAAATTCTTTATGAATTTAAAAAAATTTTTTTTTCCACTTACTTATAATGGGCAAAATTTCAAATGTCTGTAGCAGCAAAACTATTGGTTGAATTCATGCCAAATTGGGTTTATAGATTGCCAGTGACCTAGAATAGACGTCATTACATTTTGTGAAAAGTAGGTCAAAGTTAAAATTTTTAAAACATTTTTTAAAATCTTTTTTTCCCATTTAGTACTTATAATTGGCGAAATTTCAAATGTCTGTAGCAGCAAAATCTTGGT
This sequence comes from Sphaeramia orbicularis, assembly GCF_902148855.1. Taxonomy (NCBI): domain Eukaryota; kingdom Metazoa; phylum Chordata; class Actinopteri; order Kurtiformes; family Apogonidae; genus Sphaeramia; species Sphaeramia orbicularis. Next base: position 23,259,639 of record NC_043957.1, read on the forward strand.
TGAATTCATTCCAAATTGACTTTATAAACTGCCAGTGAATAAGAATAGATGTGGTTACATTTTGGGAAAAGTAGGCCAAAGTGAATATTTTTCATGAACTTTTTTAAATCTTTTTTTCCCATTTACTTATAATGGGCGAAATTTCAAATGTCTATAAAACCATCAAATTTTGTTTCAATTTACTTGAAACTTGGCACATATATAGAGGCAGTTGATATACTGACATCAGCACACGCATAGACATGATGACATCAGCTCGATCGATACCAAAATAAGATACAATACGTGCGAGGGGCGGGGTTTGTTGTGCCTGACACCACTTGTATTATATTTATTCACATTTATATATTTAACACTGTGTAAAATTTTTAGGATGTCCAACTTTTTTCCTCTGTATTCTATGTTTTTACCTGTGAAGTCAACGGGCTGTTTGCGATCCCCGTTGATGAACAGTTTCAGAGTGGGGAATCCACCGACGTCAAACTCCTCTGCCAGCTCTCTCTCTACTGTGGCGTCCACTTTGGCCAAACGCATCGCTGACTCTTCCTTCTTCAGCTTCTCAGCAGCTGCAGCGTAAACAGGCTCCAGCTGTTTGCAGTGTCCACACCAGGGAGCATCTACAACACACACATACACACATTCAATCTCATCCTACAACATCAAAGTCATCTGAACCAGCAGCGTGACGCATGCAGGCCTCTATCTGCCCACTTTTCTTTGGAATCAGCAGCTTGTTTCCAGATACAGATGGAAATAAGCTGCTGGTATCTACAGTGACGGTTGGGTTTCAGTCACTTTGCATGTTTCCTCGTGGTGACCTCTGGGGTCAGCTGTGGGAGAGTTGAACCAGGGAAACATCTGGACAGAACTGCCATGTGATAACGTGTCACTGCTCACAAAAAACATTCAAGGAAACACTACTTTTACACCATTTTATGCACTTTTCAAAGACAGTATCTCTGTTCCTCATTGCAAATACATTGAATTTAAAGAATATTGTGTCTGAAATGCAGCAAAAATCTAATCTAAATATCTAAAAAGGAAAAGCAGGTGTGATTTGGCAACATTTAAAACATCTTTTAGATCAGGGGTGTCAAACTCATTTAAGTTCAGGGGCCACATTCACCTAAATTTGATCTGAAGTGGGCCGAACCAGTAAAATATTAACATAATAATATATAAATAATGCCAACTCCAAATTTTTCTCTATGTTTTAGAGAGAAAAAAGTAAATTTGCATCATGAAAAGGTTTATATCTACAAACTATCCTTTCAAAAGATGTGAGAAACATGAACAAATGTGAAAAAATAAGTGTAATTTTAACAATATTCTGCCTCAGTTTATCATTTGCACATGTTCATAATAACTTAAAGATCACAGTGGATCTACAAACTCACAAAACATTTAGTAACAGGAAGAATCTTGTTAAAATTGTACTTACTTCTCTTAAGACATTTCAGGTTGTTCATATTTATTCAGGTTATTCACATTTTTTGCGAAATTATACTTTTTTTTTTTTTTTAGTGTAAATACATCACAATATTGTTAGGATTGTTTATTTCTTAGTGTAATTTTTGCATTTCACAAATTCACCCCAAGGGCCAGACTGGACCCTTTGGCGGGCTGGATTTGGCCCCCGGGCTGTATGTTGGACACCTGCGTTTTACATACAAATTGCTATATTAACCCTTTCATGCACGAATTATGAGAACCTTAATCAAAATTTTTTCCTGAGTGTTTTTATTCCTCTTTAGGCATGAAAAAAACAATGCAATTGAAAATTTTCTTTTGAAAAAAAAAAAAAAAAAAAAAAAAGTATATATATATATATATATATATATATATATATATATATATATATATATATATATATATATATATATATATAATAATGAAATTTTATAAATCTTATGAACCTATTTTTCATGAAGTTGCAAAAATGTCCACTCATCTGGACACCACACGTTTAATTTTTGACGCACAGAAACCTGTATTTACTGATAAATTGTGAGAAAACTATGGGGAGGGCTTGTGATTCTGGGAGTTTATGGTCAGGAGAGATCTACATAATGTTACCAATTCATGTCAGAAAAGATATGTAGTGTCTTAAAACTTTAATAAAGATATGTGTAAATAAAAAAAAATAAATAAAAAAAAATCCATGAATATACAGGAGAACAGCTGTAGAATAGCTGTCCACTGTAGTGACCAGTGTGCATGAAAGGGTTAAGTTAGTGATAAAGGTGTAAAAGCACATGAGGGGTAAGATTAAATAAACTCATACTTCTTCCTACTCCTTTTCGACCATGCAAAATTCAAAGTTGCACATACTCGAAGATAGATTCTGTTCATTTTCATTGTTCATTTTGTTTTAGTTTTTGTCTGAATTTGCTTTGTTTTGTTTTATTTGGTTTCTTGCACGTTCTAAATAAATGAATAAATAAACAAATAGTTATTTCATTTACAGTTTTTTTTTGCAATTTAGTATCATTATGCTCATTAAATACTTACAGAATTCAACCAGTAAATACTTGTTTTCAGTGAGTGCTCTGCCAAAGTTGACACTGTGAAGAATCATGACATCTGCCTCTTCTTCTATCTCAGTTGTTTTCTCTTTCTTTGGTGGTTCTTCATCCTCCACTGGCTCCAAAGGTGTCCCCTCCTCGGTCTCCTCCTTGGTCTCCTCCTTGGTTTCTTCCTGGTTGGACTGGATGCAGGAGGCCCACAGCAGCAGGCCCAGCACAGTCACCCATAAAAGCGTCCGAGTCCTCATGTTTCTGTCTGGATCTGGGCTGAGCTGCTCTGCTACCTCTGCACAGCTACGACTACATGTGTCACCGAGACACTTTGCAGCTTTATGTGTCTAAGGTGCAGAGTGTGTGTCAGAATATTACTGGCCTTTCCACTCATCCAATAAGAGGTCACGCCTGCGGGACGCTCGTTCCAGGTTAAACCAATCAAATGATGCCCTGTAGATCCAGAATCCAGGACTCATCACATGAACACTTTCTTACCTGTTTTCTGCTTTTGTCCTGTCTTTGTATCATTGCAACTCACTTCAAATTCTTCATATCATCAGGTTAGTGTCGTTTTTATTCACTTAAAGGTAAAACTACTTCATTTCTATCAGCAGCTCATTTCTGTCCAGACTTTATCAGAAACTCATTTGCATAAAAACAGTGAAAGCAGTCGAATAAATTCCCATTTGTCATCTAATCTTACTCATCATTCGTGTTTACTTAAACTGCGGTAAACACATGGCTCTGCACAGTCCCTCCCTTCTTTAAACTTCTCACTCATAGTCAAACACATGCTGTAGAACTCAAAGACATGATGAATTGATCTGCTCAGAAGTTCCAACATGAAAAATCCACAGTTCAGATAGACTGAGCAAGTTTCTTACAAGGTATACAAGAAACAACCAGAGGGAAATAAAAGCAAAGTGCTTAGAAAATAAATGGAATTAGAAAAGAGAACAGGATATAAAAAGTCATAATACAACATAATAAAATCTATATTCACCTCCTGAAACCCAGGGAAGTAAAAAGATTCAGCTTTTTTCTCTTATAGTAGTAGTAATTTATTTGGTCGTTAGTTACTTTAAACAACAAACAAAACATAACATATGCATTGTTCCAGATACAATGCAACCGAAGGCTGAAATTAAGACTTATTTCGTCTAATCCTATTAACAATTAACACAATGTTTCCACATGAAAACAAACAAACAAACAAAAAATTTTCAGTGTAATCACTGCTAAATATACAACAGAAGAGAATACATATTTAATTTAATTCAAGTAAATCATGTCCTTATCTCAACTACCAATATTGATCCTAGTCTTTTAAACAAGTATTTTCTTTGGTCAATCCTGAGCTCTATATTTTTGAATAATACTTCATTTGTACATCTTTTTAAAAGTTGTAATTGTTTTAGACAGTTTGAATTGATCTTCCAGGCCATTCCAAAGAGTAACCCCTCGAACAGAAATACATCCACTTATCTATTTGTTCTTACCTTAGCTTTTTTTTTTTTTTTTTTAAATGCTGGTGCCTCTGAGGCTGTACTGACTTTTCCTACATTCAAACATCTTAACTAGGGATGTCCGATAATATCGGCCCATTGATACTATCGGCCCGATATTGGCATAAAAATGTAATATCGGTGAATATCATTATCGTTTTTTTTGCCTATCATTAAAACCGATAAAATAATGCCTCGATTTCAACGCGTGAATGAAGCATTGTTTGTAGCTGAAAGAAATGTGCAGTTTTCAAAATTGGACAGTAGAGTTGCCACACTGTAATAGACTCATGGAGGGAGGGAGAGAAAATAAATAAATATGGCATTTTTTCCACAACTTAAGTTGAAGTATGTATTCTTTGCACAGTGTTTACATTTTGAAAGCCTTGTTGCATTTGAGAATGCATCCAATGAAGCATCACAATAAAATTAGGCATGATGTGTTAATTCCATGACAGGAGATATGTGATGTTACCTAAAATTAGTTTAATATCCCACATATATCGGCAGCGGTATCGGTAGATATCGGAATCAGAAATTAAGCGTTGGACAATATCAGCAATATCGGTTTTTGGCAAAAAAGCCAATATCGGACATCCCTAATCTTAACAAATAATTGTCTTGGGTAAAAGCAGCCTGATTTTTCAGATACTTTATTTATTTATTTATTTATTTATTTATTTATTTATTTATTTATTTATTTATTCATTCATTCAGTCATTCATTCATTCATTATATGGAATGTCCTTTTTCTGCTAAGTTTCAAATAATTACCAGACTAATACAGACTTACATAGCAGTGAGAAAGAGTTAAAACTCATAGTGTAACACAAAGAGCTCATTCACAGACACATGAAAAGAAAAAATGTCTTCTACCTGGATATGAAAACGTACATTTGGGATAAATCTAAACTCACCTGTTTCAGATATTTACAGTAACATGGCTAAATGCAACTTCTACAGGTTTACTCTGGACTCTGGATCTGACAAGACCTGCGTCCGTAGGTCTGAGAATCCTCGATCATCTTTAAACATATCACTAATATACTCTGGGCCTCAACCATTCACTGATGTGTAGACGAGTATCAGCCAATTAAAATCTATTCCATAATAACCTGGAGGCTGGGGTCAATGTTTAAGTCCTGGTATAATGGGTTCTGCTCTAAGTCCTGCCAGTTAAAAGACCATTACAGTAACTGACTGTATATGAAGGTGTGGATGAAACTGCCTTGGGTGTTTTTTGGGACACAAACTCTTAATTTTACTTACATTTTTACAGATCTGGTTTAGTGACAGCTTTGATACGGCTGGTGATTGTTAGGTCTGAGTCTGTTCACAACACACCACGGTTAGACTTAAACCTTATTATTTTCAGCTAAATTAATTAATACTGAAAATAGCTGATATGGCCTTTGTATAGGTGCTGCTTCAGTTTCAGGGTCCTGCTCTTGTACTGTGCGGATCACTTCCTCCAAATAAACTGAGACATTATTTTGTAATGAGGTATCAGCAGCTCCGGGAAAGGAATTAATGATAAGGAAGTGTGTGTATGAGCCAAGAAAAGCTGCACCTTTTCTGGTGTCTCAGTGAAAACTAAAAAAACTAAGATAACTAAATGGGTCTAAAGGCCAAGGCCAATAACATATAGTTTTCTTATTGTCTACACACCAGTGGATCCTAGACTTTTTTGGCTCATGATCCCATTTAAACATCACAAATTTCTGGCGACCCCAGACATTCAAAACTGAGCCTTTTTTTTTTTTTTTTTTTTGGCTGAAATTAATTTGGTTTTGATCATGTAATAATTTGCTATGCTATGTTGCAAATAAACACTAATTTTAGAGGACATTTAGTCTATATAATTATTATTATGGGCGGAGGCAGAAAAGCCAGGTGTAGATTACTGCACAAAGTGAGAATTTCATTTTCCTTGGTCAGGATATGTACAGTCAGTCCAGCTTGTATTTACAAGGCTGACAATTAATACTGAACAAACAAGAACTCAAACTATGAATTATGAAAGAGCTGCAGCATCTGAAACTGAACATTTGACAAATAAACAGTACCACAGTACTTCAGTTTCAGCTTTTTTTTTTTTTTTGGTCTGTCTGTTTTTTGTCTTCTTGTGCTGTATGCAAAGCTGCTGAATACTTCAACTTCCCTCAGGATTAATAAAGTATCTATCTATCTATCTATCTATCTATCTATCTATCTATCTATCTATCTATCTATCTATCTATCTATCTATCTATCTATCTATCTATCTATCTATCTATCTATCTATCTATCTATCTATCTATCTATCTATCTATCTATCTATCTATCTATCTATCTTCGCACATCACTTTAATAATCCTTGTAAACTGATCTTCAAACTATGTCCTGACCCCCTTGTGCTAGGTGGGTCGGGTCACAAAAAATGGACTGGTGTCATCTGACTCTAAAGTGAAGCAGATGTGATACCTCAACTTATATCTTATCTCCTGCAGTTTACGATGCTATGTGGGCATGTGTATTTAAAAGTGTCCTGTGATCATAAATCTGTCAGTTTAGTCTGTTGACCAAGATGTGACCCAATACTATCCTATGAACTTTACCACTCACTAGTGAAACAAAGGAATTATCTTAAAACATTAACTAATACTGATTAATATGTGATTAAACGTAAGACTTCAACCATCTAAATTAAAATAATATTTCAGTTCTATCGATACTGTTAATGTTAGCATCATTTCACTGTGTCAACCTGCTTTACTATTGCATATGAATGTTCTCCATGTCCTATAATTACAGTTAGATGATGACGAGGCTCGGAGGCTGCAGGACGTAGATCTCACACTCCTCTAACTACACCTCCAGAACCCTTTAGGTTTGTCTGAATGCAAAATGTTTGTGCATATTTCACATCAGAGTTAATGCAAACAAAGCCAAATTTATGCTATACTTTATTCCCTAATCCAATGACAATCAATAGGGGATTGAATCAATAAGCGATATTAATTATGGAAATGGGATCACTAAATTCTTATCAATTCCCATCCCTAATCATGTTTTGGGAATTTCAGTGATAAAACCCTTTAAAACAAACAGAAAAAACTGTGCAATAGTTGGGTTCTCAGTATGTTTTATTTGTCAGAAATATAGTGAAATGTCACAGTCTCGGAGTCCCATCATGCACTTGTGTTCAGTGCTCTGTCAGGGTGTGGGTACTGAGCTCTGGGTTCGGATCCCAGTTTGCCAATAAGTCACTGAAGTCTGGCTGGGTGTTGTCCAGTGTGTGTGTGTGCTGCTGCAGTGTGTTGTAGTGAGCTTGTGTGTTGGCGTCTGTGTGTGCGCCGTCCGTTGGGGGCGTGTCTGCGCTGGCGTCAGACGTGAAGCCGACCAATGAGCAGCACGAGATGGGCTCAGTCCAGAAACTCAGCGGGAGATGCCTCTTGATCATCGGTTTGCCCTGAAGCTGACCTTTTTGGTCAAAAAGTTCAGCCAGGGGTCCCAAACCGCTGTTGCCCTTAGCAACCCCGACCCCATCCTCCTCCCTACAGCTGACCGAGGTGCTCTCCTGCTCCTCGGGGCTTCCTGCTTTTGCTATTTTCAGCAGGTCGTCATAGTAACGCAGACGTCCGCTGGTTGTCATGGAGACCGAGTCACTGTAGATGTCACAGGCGTCTTGGTCGCTGGCACATCGACCGAAATACCTCTGGACGTCTCGGCTGATGAGGTCGGCAAACCTCAGCAGCTGTTTGGTCACATCCGCCGTGGAGGGGGCAGGGCTGAGGAAAACCTCCTCCAAACACTCCTCCTCCTCCTCCTCCTCCTGAGCCTCAGACACAACATCTTCATCCTCCTCTTCCTCCTCCTCTTCATCGTCCCTGTCCTGTGTCTTCTCCTCTGCCTTTTCTTCTTCGACCTCTTTGAGTCCAGACTGTCGGTAAATCAGAGGGAAATAACCCGGAGTTGGGGCCTGGACAAGGAAGTTCCTGATGACGCCTGCCGCCATGATGATTTAGTAACACTGAGACACACACCAGGATGAGAAGAAGAGGAGGATCAAGTCACATGAGTCACATGATCACTTAAAACACACCTGTGGTTTAGTCTGAACTAGAGCCAACACTGTAAATGCAAATCCTGTCAACAGACAAACTGACTCCAGTTTCACAGCTGTAACCCACGAAGACCCGGTGCTACTTTTCTATCAGTTCCCAAATTATTTTTTCCTCTATTTTCAACCTCTCTTTGGTGATTTATCAGCATTTTTTCTAATATTGTCCTGTGTATTTTGTATTCTTCAGTGAAAATCACGTATTGACCTATATTTATTTCACTGACCATGTAGATGACAGGTGTCAAACATGCGGCTCGGGGGCCAAATCTGGCCCACCAAAGGATCCAATCTGGCCCGTGCACTCTCAAAAATAGAGGTACGAGATCAGAACATTTATGTACCTATAAGTACATTTTTTAAGAATGCTCTCTCAAAAGTACAATACTGGTCTTTAGGAGGCCAGAATTGCACCTTTAGACTGAAAAAGGCTCCAAAGTTATGTAAAGTACAAATTTGTACTATAAGGTACCCTGCAGCATTAAAAAATGTGTGTAGACCATGAGAATAGGCTATAGGCTAGGAGAACTGAACAGTAGGCCTAATTATAGTTAAAACATTAGGCTTAGCGCATTATTTATTATATATCATACTGTAATTACTCTATATTATATTTAATAATAATTTGTGTTTTAATTTAATAGCCCAGTTAGCTCAATGATAATAGCCTTATAATTTATTTAGCTTATTAGAACCTCTGATTATTGCCATAATCTCTGTTTTATCAAGTTTTCATTCACACCTCCATGTCTTCATGTCGTAGCTTGCCTATGCCGTTTTTTTTTTTTTTTCTCAATTAGGCCACCGGTTCAAACTTTAAACATCATGGCATTATCAACTATACGAGAGTTTTCTTTCTATGTGAAGTACTTAAGGTACAAAAATGGACCATTTTGAAGGGGTACAGAAATGTCTCTCAAAAAAGTACACCCCCAGCGACAAGCATTTGTTCCCTTTTAAGTACAAGCTGGTACCTCTATTTCTGAGAGTGTAGGATGGATTTGCGAATTACAAAAATTACACTCAAGATATTAACAATCGAGGGTGTCAAAATCATTTTAATTGGGATTCCACATACAGACCAATTAGATCTCAAGTGGGTCAGAACCAGTAAAATACTATCATATTAAACCCATAAACAATGAAAACAGCAAATTTTATCATTGTTTTAGTGTAAAAAGGTAAAATTACATGAAAATGCTTATATTAACAACTGTTATTTTACAAAAAATGTGGAAAAACCTGAAATGTCTTAAGATAAGTAAATGCAATTTCACCAATATTCTACCTGTTATTAAATGTTTCATGCATTTGTAATTGTAATGTTAGTTGTAATGCACATGTGTAAAGGATAAACTGATAATCTGAGGCCGAATATTGGTAAAATTGGACTTGTTTTTCTTAAGATGTTTCCAGTTGTTCATGTTATTCAGATTTTTGTAGATGTTAACATTATCATAATTTAATTTGACTTTTTTCCACTGTTATTATTTTACTGGTCCAGCCCACTTCATATCATATTAGGCTGTATGTGCCCCCTGAACTAAAATGAGTTTGACACCCCTGATGTAGATGTTCCTAAAAGCTCAGGTTAAAGTTAAGGGTTTTTCTGTCAAAAACAGAGAAAACAGAAGAAAAAGGGACTTTATTTAGTAAACTCTATCACTAACTGAACATAAACCAAGCATATCCATCTACTGTTATTCATCAAACTCCATGGGTTTTACTGGTGAATCATTGTAGAAGATGATGGTGTTTCTACGGTAACTACAGAGCTTCTGAACGTCAAAATTGAATGACTAATAAAAAAAAAAATATGGTGAATTGAGAGAGACAATCAAATACATAAAAGACATGACAAACTGAGTGTGAAACTGAAGCACTGTGGTTCTGTTTATCTGTCAAATGTTCATTGTGATCGGTTTCAGATGCTGCCACTCTTTCATAATTCATAGTTTGAGTTCTTGTTTGTTCAGTATTAATTGTCAGCCTTGGAAATACAAGCTGGACTGACTGTACATAACCTGACCAAGGAAAATAAACTTCTCACTTTGTGCAGTAATCTACACCTGGCTTTTCTGCCTCTGTCCATAAAAATATACATTATATAGAATAAATGTCGTCTAAAATCAGCGTTTATTTGCAACATAATATAGCAAACTATTACATGATCTAAAAATAAAATAATATGAGCAAATAAAATATCTCCGTTTTGAATGTCTGGAGTCACCAGAAATTTATGATGTTAAAATGGGGTCACGAGCCAAAAAAGGTTGGGAACCACTGATGTAGAGACATATTATTGGTATAAAATACCCAACTGTAATCTGTAATTGTAATCTTCCACAGGTTTTGATTTGCAGGTACAGAGGCAGACCCAGACCTGAGTAGAATACCCTCCCAGGGGTTGGACTGATAACACCTACAGCTATAGAGTCTAGTTTTGTATTCATTTGTGTTTTAAAGCCTGGGCTGAACTATGACAAACCTTCAGTCTGAACAGGACCGACAGTTAATCAACATGTTGAAATGATTTAGAGACTGATTACCTTTTCAGCTGCATATGAGTTCTCTAGAGAAAAACAAAACAAAACAAAAACCACTGTTCTTAAAGTGAGTCTTCCCTTTTTTTTTTTTCTTGTTAGATTTTGTTGAACGTACCCTAGAACAAAAACATGTCACATTCTCTTATTCCAAAATCCACACAAGTTTGAACTCCATTACATTCAACCAGTCCAGTTAGAACTGGTCATTTCCAGTTAAGTTAAATCTGGCCTCAGTGGGGTGATATATACAAAAATCCATTTTGACCACATTGCCATGAATTTGTCCTATTTTACTTTTAGTAGAAGTAAACATTTTCATAACGTTATTTTACTTTTTTCACTCAGTTTTGGAGTTGACATCATTTATAAGTTATTATGTTATTATTTTAATGGTCCACTTGAGATCACATTGGGCTGAATGTGGAACATGAACTAAAATGATTTTGACACCCCTGGTCTATAGGAGGACTGAGACACTGCAGAGACGTATAAGTGGTATAAAATATCTAACTGTAATCCAAACTGTAGACCCAGACCTGACTGGAATAACCTCCTAGGGGTTGGACTGATAACACCAACAGCTATAGAGTCTAGTTTTGCGTTCATCTGTGTTTTAAAAGCCTGGTCTGAACTATGACAAACCTTCAGTCTGAACAGGATCGACACTTAATCAACATATTGAAATGATTTAAAGACTGATTACCTTTTGAGCTGCAGTCCAGTACAGGTTTACCTCGGGTCACTGATGGATCTTATGTATGTGTGCATACGTAATGCTGCTGCAGTCACTGTATATATACCTGACCACATGGCTGAGTGTGTGTGTGTGTGTGTCTCCCATGGGATGAGGCGGCTTCCAGGACAAATATTTGCGAGCCGGATTGGTCAAACACACCTTGTTGACTTTATCACTGGGCAACCGGGGAGGGGGCCGACAGCTAATGGATCCTCTGCTAAGGGATGATGGAGGGTTTTCATACAGACACACACACTGATCATTGCTTTTTCCGTCCCTGTTATCGAGCCAGTTAAAGGATAAAAGAGCATGAAATCAAATCACATGCTGTTTTGACTTCTAAAGGGGGTTGCTCTGATCTGAGTTCAGCTCCACACTCATCGTCAACAACAGCAGATTGAAAAACACAATGACCTGAAGACCTGATGTTCTACAGTTTTACACACATGGGACGGAACTGGACTCAAACACATCATCCTAATCTTAAACCAACATCTTCTCCTCAGCAGAGGCAGAACAAAGAGTAAAATATGATCAGGGTTAAACTGTAGCTTGAACTCTCAAACAACTCAACAACAGCCCACGATCCAAAAGCATCTGCTGATCTAAAATGTTTCATATCTTCTGATCCACTGATCCGATCAATGCATTAACCCTCTGGTATCCAGGTGAGCATATTATGCACACTTTGCACTACATGTTCTAAAAGGTCGTATTGTTTTTCATAATTTGTTTTAGGTCAGCATTGAAAAGTTGTTCATTTTTGAGTGATTTTAAAAATTCTGACTCTGACACTAAAATCAGCATATTGTAAAAAAAAAAAAAAAAAGGAAAATTACTACACTAGCACCCTTCTCTGAAGTGAGTAAAAATGTGCATTGAAACATTTTAGCATTTAACATTTGACTCAGCACAAACAATAATAATGCATATTAACCAATGCTGTCAATTATTGACGTATGCCAGGCTGCAGCAATTTTTATGTTGTATATTGAAAAAAACTTTTTTTGTGTGTTTTTTTTGCATCAAAAAATATGGTTTGTTTACATTACAAACATGGTATTTAACCCATAAGGACTCAGTATTATTTTTGTGTCAGTTCCCAAATGAATTTTCTCTATATTTAACCTTCCTTAAGTGATTTATCACCATTTATTGTATTATCTTCTGTATTTCATGTTTTTTCAATGATTTACATTTACATTTAATTTACTGATCATGAAGATGGTCATTAAAGCTCAAAGTAAAGTTGATGGTTATTATATCAAAAAGAGAGAAAACTGAAGAAAAAGTGACTTTTTTATGTAAAATATAACATTAACTGAACATAAACCAAGTGTCTCCATCCACTGTCATTGATCCAACTCCATGGGTTTTACTGGTGAATCAATGTTGTAGAAGATGACAGTGTTTCCATGGTAACTACAGAGCCTCTGAACGTCTAAATGGGTCATATCTGATGACCATGAAAAGATGACAAACTGTATTTTACACCAATTATTTACATGTATTGATAGAATTAGTGGATCAACAGGTATTAAACAGTTTATATCAGCGGATGGTTTTGGTCGATGGTGGATGCTTGGGTCTTTATAGTATTTGGTATTTTTTATGGCTCAAGTTGATGAAATACAAAAAACAAAGTTAAGAAGTTAAAAACAAACTGTATGAAAAACATTCTGATGTTACTACCACATTGTGCAGATTATGCACATTCAGTGAATAGGAAGGATTTGTCTGGGTGGGATACCAGAGGGTTACAGAAATCAGACTGCAGTTCCATAGTCATCAGATATGAACCATTTAGACACTCTGTAGTGAACATGGAAACACCATCATGTTGACTGGCCAAAACATGTAGTTTGATAAATGACAGTGGCTGTAGACACTTGTTTTTATGTTCAGTTCAAATCAAATCTAATTTTATTTATATAGTGTTACATCATAACAAAAGTTATCTCATGACACTGTACATATAGAGCTGGTCTAAACCAAACTCTGAGGCCAATTTACAGAAACCCAACAGAAACCTCCAGGAGCAAATACTTAGGAACAGTGGAAGGAAAAACTTGATTTTAACGGGCAGAAACCTGAGGCAGACCCCGACTCTGGAGGATGGACGTCTGGGAAACAGTAGAAATACAATTTTTGTATATTTTCTAAAAAAAAAAAAAAGAAGAAGAAGAAGTAGCTGTGTTATGATGCAACATAAAAAATACCTGATCATCCCCTTGAATGCATGAAAACAGAGAAATGAGCCTGTTTATAATGCAAGAGGTAGAAAGTGTAGTTATTCACACATATTTATGCTAAAATGTAGGGATCTGAAAGAAAAACAAATTTCAGAGCTATGCATATGTACAATTTTTACTATTTTATTCCATTCAATCTGTCTAAATGAAGGAAAAAGCCTTATTTTTGGAGTTGAATTTGAAGCATAAACTGGTAATTAAACTAAACACACAATAAATAAAACCCTTTACTTCTGGTGTCACCTCCAGAAACTGAATGCTTATTAAATAATCACTAAAACCGAGAGTTGATGAAGTTTACCTGATTTTCCTGACTTTTATGACATCTGTATCTGTGTGTGCAGAAGTGTGTGTGTGTGTGTGTGTTATCTGGACACCCTGACTCCCGTGGCCTCCCTGTCGTCAGTATCCAGGCTTCTGTGTTGGTTTTAGGCCTAAAGATCAATAGCGGCAATATGTTAGCTCTCAAGAGCCTAACAATGAATTACACGCGCTTTTAGGCACACAAGCACATGAGAACACACACACACACACGCATGCACACACGCACACACACACGCACGCACGCACGCACGCACACACACACACACACACACACACACACACACCAGTTTCATCAGTTTACATTGATTTGACAGGAGGAAAATCACAACAATGACCAGGGACAAACTGGAACTAAAAAAAGGCCTTGGATCTTTTTCTAAATTTAGGCCCACAACCTGTACACGATGACGCATTTAACCCTATAACACCAAACGTATCACATTTGATACATGAGTTTAGAAGCTCTCAATATGATCAGTGTTACTAATGTTTTGTGTATTTATAGTCACTGTGATCTGTAAGTTGTAATTTACATGTTTAAATGATAAACTGAAGCATAACGTTACTTTTTTTCCTGCTGGTCAGACTTTTTGTTTAGTTTTAAATATATGTACATGTTTTAATTATCTGAAACAGTTGTGTAATGTTCGTCAGGATCTGTCAGGTTCAACCTCTGACAGAAAATAAATCATATTTAAATCAAAAATATCCTTCTGATGTCTTCACAAATAACTTATGAAACAGGAAATTTAAGATGGACAAAAATAATGATTTGATTTATATTGTGATATATATCAATATCATCTAATATGAAAAAACTGTTGCGATAGGATTTTTTTCCATATCGCCCAGCCTGAGCATATAATTATTTATTTTGTTGTTTATTCATTTTGTGTTGCCTTCAAGGATATATGTATGTATGTATGTATTCATTTTATGTATAGTTGTGTAGGTATGTATGTGTATTTTGTGAAAATGACAATTGTGGTTAAAAATTTACAAAAAGATCCAAGGGAACTGGTTTTTCATACAGCCTTATGCTGACAGGAAGCTACATGACAGACTGTTGTCTGGAGAAGTGGTGGGATTAGATAAGTTTACACTTCTTCATTGAGTATGCACATGCAGTCATTGTTATAACTTTTCATGTTTTCTTGAAATCAGTTTTATTTTTAGGCACCGAGTTAGGATTATTTTGTTTGTTTGTTTTTTTTGCATATTCAAAATAAACAGAAGTGAACTGAAAAGAATCAGTGAACCTGCTTAACATGCACTTGACAACTCTGATCATTATCTGACGTCGGGACTTCTCAGATTATGCAGATGATACAGTATGTGCATGTGTAAACCATAGAAATCACAGAAATGGGAGTGGCATGAGCAGAAGACAATAACAGCAAGTTTGATTCTACCATCACTATGTACTCCAAAAGAAGTCCAATAATGGACTAAAACCACGATTTTTCCATTATTGCATTCCGAAGTGCATGTAAATGCATCAGATCTGATTACAGTTATGTGGAAATTCCCAGATTTTTATGGCCATGCAAACAGCCTTGATATTTTACATGCAAACTGTTATTTATACACATTTGTCTGTTTATACGATGTCTTGTACTGTATGTAAAAGCTTTACAGATGCATAAAACATTCATAATTTAGAGCTGGTACACTAAAACATTCAGTGTCTGAGCACAAATTCTTCTTGAGTTTCAAGGAATATGAACAAAGTATTGTAGTAATCAATTAAGTCTTGATCAAAGTTATCATTGTTAATAAAGAGTCACGAAATGATGAAAACTAGAATTGAAAAAACATTCTCGTTAACTGAAATTAAAAACTCTAATTAAAAGAAAAAATGGTAACTGAAACTGTATTGTGTGCTTACAAAACCAACTAAAACGTATAAAAATTATGGATGAAAGTCTCTTCGTTTTCCTCTTCGTCAATGTCAGATTGATATGAATCGATTTATTTTGCTCGAGGAATTTTAGCTGGCGGCACCATACGGCACTTCACGGTCCGTCACTTCTCGTCACTTCTGGTTGAGAGTCGTCTTCTCGTCCCCATTCTACCTGGAAACATGGAGACTAAAGTTGGGAGAAAGCAGTCCTGTATGGGATTTATCTGAATACGACAGCAAGGAAGATAAAAGATATGAAAAAATAAACCTAAGTATTTAGAAAAAAACGAAAACTAATAAATAGTAGCTCTGAAAACAAATTAAAACTAACTGAATTAGAGAAAAAAAAGTCAAAACAAAATAAAAGTAAACTATAATGAAAAACCCAAAACTATTATAACTTTGGTCTTGATGTGACTTACTTCTTCTGCTTCATTCTCATGGTTTAACATTAATACAATAAAAACCCCTGTGGTTTTTTTAGAAATGTTCCGCACTGAAATTCATGTGCTGAGAATTCATGAACTATCTCCATCAAACATGCTCAAACAGGGGACGTTTTAACCACTGATTCTAAATCCAGACCCCGTCCCCGGTGTCGGAAATGCACTCAGTTCTTCTTTTGGTTCCTACTTTTGAGGGAAGTTCCTGGATTTAAAAATGCTCCTTTAGCAAGTCCTCAAACAGAAGTTCACACAAAAATAAAACATTTTAAATACTTTAAGCACATAATGTTTTCCTGTGTTGTGTTAAAGCTGCATAACAACTGGTCTGTGTCCTTTTTCTGGATCTGCTTTTACCATGCAGGTCCATGTCCCACCTCCAGGTTTCATGCAAATTGGTGTAGTAATTCTTGTGCAGCTTCTGTTACAGATGAATCTTCACCAGCTAGGGTCAAATTAGAATCCTCTCAGTTTGATACAAAATAGATTTATGCAGATGAATATAGAGTGTAAATATCAGTTTGACCCTTGGAAAAACACCATGACTTCACCTCCTTCCCTGATGTAGCCGGATGACGGTGGAGTGAGTGAACAGACTCAAAAAACAGAATTGTAAACTACACCACCTCCCTCTCTCTGGGTCAAACCACATTCCTTAACCACCATTCTGATTGGGTGATACCCAGGGCAGTGCCTGGACATCCTTTGCAAGTGACATTTATGATGACGAATAATCTTAAAGAATGGAGACTATTCTAATTTAAAGCACCCAGGACAATAAAAACTTAGGCTCACTTTCTTCTGTTCATCATCAAGAGCCATCCTCACCTGTCGTGGTAACTGAGAGCACCCCAGATATCATGTTTACACTTGGCGACCCCTTTTGCCCCTCAACATCTGTGTCCCATCATTCCTGTTTACCCCGAGGTGGAGGCATCCTAGGGACAAAAGACTGATTTGCAAGATCTGTATCTTTTGCCGTAATTACTAGTTTCACAGAAATGTGTCAATGTTGGTTTTACTCCACAGGGTACCTCTTTCATGTATATCTATGCCCAAGCCATTTGCCTGACCTGTGGGTTCATATACATGTGTCCTATTTGTGTTCATGTTGAAAGTAAGAATATTACTGTTTATAGCATGTCCACATAATGGTATTTAGTTTATTAAGGCTGAGTGAGGTTAAAGGTGATGTATAAAGTTTAAGGATCTTATTTAAGGATCTTATTTAAAGTTGGGAGAAGTCTTCTTACAAGTCTGCATGAGGTCCTCTCTCCCTCTCCTAAGGGGGGGAGAGAGAGGTGATACTCTGAAATATGTAAATGACCAGCACAAGGAGGCGGTTTCCCGCTCAAAACGGACAAAGGAAGGCACGGCCCAAAGAGATCAATAACTCATCAATATGTACGAGAAGGATGGAATGGGTTGGCCCCTGGCCAAACTATAAAGGAAGAAGATCCAACTTCTCCGGGGAGTCTTTTCCATCTCGGGAGTCTTTTCCACCTCTCCCAGGCTCTCACAGAGAAGAGCTTTCTCCACCTCTTCTGAGCTCTCACCTAAGAACAAAGAGCTTTCTCCAAGGAGTCTTGACCATCTCCTTGGCTCTCAGAGCTGTTCCATCTTCTCCTGGCGAGCTTTCCAGAACCAGCCGCCAGAGCCAGCTGTGAACCTCCTCCAGCCAGCAGAACTTCAGAACTTCAGAGCTTCAGACCTTCAGGCCTCCAGCGCAAGCACGTCGCTTCACAGCCTGTTCCTGCTTCGAACTACGTCAGAAGACTTCATCCATCCGCCGTCAAGGCCGTGCCAGTTGCTGCATCCGCACCGCAACAACTTGTAAGAAAACTTGCTCCTGATTTATCTGAGTTGGTGTTATTCCAAGTTAAGTAGGTTTACCTCAACGTAACCTCACTAACATTATAATCTCTTGAATATAGCTATCTGCCAACTTAATTTACATATTCTCCTGTCCATAATCTCCTGCTCCTTTGGTTGTATTTGTCTCTTGTCTTTATGTTATTTGTGTGTCTTAGTTTAGTTAATAAAGTATTTATATGTATATAAATCCATTGCCTCAGTTGTGCTTTGTGTACTATTATTCACACATGGGTTCACTGTCCCGTCACAAAGTTCTATCAACCTATGCAAGATTTCCAAATTATTGTTTGGGTTAATTTACGTTTAAGGTTCAATAGTCAGATGCAGGCATCTTCAACTATAAATCTGTAATTGAATTAATCTAGAGACCAACGCTCTATGTTTAAAAATAATTTGGCTTACTATTGCTACACTGATATGACCTGGTTTATGAAGCTCTGGAATTTCTCCTTGACTTTGAGCATCTTCTTTCTCCAGAGGCAGTTATTATTATTTAAAAATGATCATTTAGGATTATATTGTGACAAATATTTCGGATATCTAACATCTAAAACAATTCTAATATATCATATACAATAATGATGTTGAGTACAGTTATGTGAAATCTTACTCTGAAACGTCCTATGAAATTTTCAACAATTAAAGCAAATTAAAAACATTTCAATAGTACTTATAATACACAATTATGAATCCAAAGTTTCCCAATAGTTTTGTCTGTAGAGTGCACAAAATTAACAAATTGGGGAAAAAAAAAAAAAAAAATCAACACCCTCTTAAATCAATATGTTACAGTCTCTAAACAATTAAAAGGTAAACTGCCTCAAAGGAAATGGAAACCCCAACATAAGAGAAGGACACCATGAAAATTAAATGATTTAAGGGATTTTATTCATCAATCAAACAAACACAATCAAGATAATTAAGAATTAAATCATTTTAAAAAAACAGGAACTCAAAAGCCAATATATACAAAAATAAACTCAAAGAACCAAAAGGACCAGGTGATGCCGGCAAAAATTAATAAAATGGAGGGAGAAGGCAGCCCCCCCCCACCCTATAGGGATGTAGAAGCGGATCCCCCTCCCTACCTGAAAAACTTACTATAGTTAAAGCTAAGAACAAAAAGAGTGACCACTGGCCACCCCCAGGCCAAAACTAAAAGAAATTAACTTAAATGTTGTAAACATTTAAGTTACCGGGAAACCAGTAACCAGGAAAAGTTTGTGTGTATCTGTGTGTGGGGGGTCGAGCTTTGGAATGGGTTGGGGGTAGACCTCAGGTACTGTCCAAACATTCAAAATTTAAAAAAAAAATGTACAAAGAAATGGTTTTTTTTCACAATATCTGGCTCAAGGAAGGGTGTGAACATTATTTAGATTGTCAGGTTGTTATGTTGTATGGTGTGTGTGTGTAGTGGGTGTGGATGTGGGTCGGTGTACAGATGCAGATATAAATTGGTGTATATGTGTATGTGACTGTATGTGTATGGGTGTACAGGTCTGTAGGGGTGTGTTTATAGATAATCATAATCTTATGTTGTATATCAAGTGATTTTGCACTAACAGTCTGAGGACTGGCATCGGGGGGTAGGACTGGATAAGCAGGGGCTTCTTCCTACTCCCTTTCAGGCACAACAGTTGTTCTTTTTTCTATTATTCTATTCTTTATTTTTGTTTTGTTTTATTTTTTTTTTTGTTTTGTAATATGTTTGTGTCTGAAATAAGCTAAACTAAATGTTAACTTACAGAAAAAGGCTTTCTAGCCAAAAACTGAAACTGTGTGTCTGAGGTCTTTCTGTGTCTGGGTCTCTGTTCAGCTGACTGGCTTTTGTAGAGCCCAGGATTATCAAATGAACTGCAGGTCTACCAGCCTGACTGGGAGAGAGAGCCACAGACAGGAGTAAACAGTGCATGATGTCATGGCCCCATGCAACAAGTGGCATAATTTTTGGGTTTTTCTAAAAACAAAAAATATCATATCCTCATACCTTTGGTTCAGTTTTTTCAGTTTTTTTTTTGAAAATACTTGAAAATTCTGACTAAAGGCCATTATTTTAAGGAGGCAACAAAATGTAACAAAATAAGAAACTAAATGAACAAACTGAACAAAGATGAACAAACAATTAAAAAGGGAAAAAATAATCAATACAATGAAACAGAATTAACAGATGTGGTGTCAAATGACATGTCACCCCTCAGTTTTATCCACAGTTATATAACGAGAAACATTCTGGTTATGTTGTAAAACGAGGATTATAGTCAAGACATGTATGGAGTATGTGATTATTGATGAAAATAAATGAATAGATGTACAAATAAATGTGTAAATCAACAGATGCACATGGTTACATTACTCTTCTGATGGAAGGCACAAACAGCTCTGTCACTACTTTCAACACACAGTCATCGGTTTTGCAATAGCTGCTCTCAAACTTTGCCAAAACCTGGGGATGTGGTTGTCGTCGTCAGGCCATTCCAGGTACGTCCTGGAGTTCATGACTTTGCGCAGCTTACAGAACCTTTTGGGGATGGTGTTTTTGTCGATGGGCTCCAGCAGAACCAGAACCACGGTGTCGTCGTTGTGGTCCAACATCCTGAAGTGAGTGTAGTCCAGCTCATACTTGCACCATTCACTCTTGATGAAATGCTGAGAGAGGATGAAAACCGTCTTGTGACTCTGCTCTATGGCCTCCATGATGTTGTCCAGGATCCAGCCTCCGGGGGCAAAGTCCCTCTTGTGGAGGCAGAGACTCAGAGGGGGCTCGGACTCCTCCAGCTCCGGGATCAGGTGAGCCTCCACCCAGCCGGCATCCATCTCACTGTAGGAGACGAAGGCATCGTACTTGAGTTCCCCCTTGGTTATAACAGGCCTCCTCTTTGCCCTGATCCAGGCCCAGGTCATTGTCATGTACCACACGACATTGAACTTGTAACAAAGGCCAACAATGACCAGGACCACAACCAGGATGCTGAAACACAGCAGAGAAAAGGCCAAAGCAGTGTGGCACTCAAACACCGACAGTCGCACCTCCGTTACAACCTCCCCTCTAACGGCGTCAGGAGACTCACAGATGTAGGACTTGAACTCGTCTCTGATTTTGACTCGATTCGTCAAGTCGTTGTTCATGAAAGCCACAAAATCACATGAACAGACATATGTGTTTGCACCAGCCTCCAGAATATCCAGCATTTTGTATTCATCCAGACTGTCATGGCTGAATGTCTGCAAGCCGTTATTCTGAATGGACATGAAAGTGAGGTGAGGGAACAAACCTCCATGGGGAAAACTGCCAATTTTGTTGCCAGAGATGTACAAGTCTGTGAGAGACGGCATCTTCAAATTAAACACAGTTAAAGAATTGTTGGAAAGGTCGAGGATCTGTAAGCTTTCTGGCAGACAAGAGGTCACCTGTGTTAGATGAGCTGATGACAAGTTTAAATACCTAAGAGCTGGGGGCCACTGACAAGTGTCCGGCATGTCATTAAAGCTGTTCCCACTCATGTCGATGTTTTCTAACTTTCTCAGTCCAGTAAAGAGCTCACTGTCAATCGTCTCAAGGTGATTCTTGCTGATATTGATGGTTTTGAGGTTCAAAAAGACTCCACCATCTCCGTCGCACATCATTTCCTTAAAGGTAAGATCGAATAACATGTTCTGACTTAAGTCCAGGTACTCTAAGCTGATAAAATCTGCAGTTCCACATGGAATCGCAAACACCTTTGAATCCAACACAGAAATCCGCCGCAGCTTGTTTAATGATGGCTGCAGAAAAATGAGAGCTGGGAAAACATGAAATGGAGTTACTTCAACGTTTTTGAAGGAAACAACTTCCAGGTGTTTTTGGTTGTTAGGTATGACAAGCTGTGTTTCCGACAATAACATGACTTTAGTATCTTCAATCATAAATGTACTGATTTCAGAGTCAGACATTAAATCCAGAAGCTTGAAACAAACCTCAACTGACAAGTTACAGTTATTAAAAGAGAAGGTTCTTATGCCACGATTGAAGGCCAACTCAACTGGAGACATCTGATAGTTCTTAAACAACTCTGTGTCGGTGAAAGTCAGGGTTGTATTCGGTTGCACAGCGTCACTGAGTATGTCTTCTACAAGTTGCAAATTCTTCTGAAACGGATCATTAAGACCAAGTGTTGCATGACTAATAGCCTCAATCACTCTCAGACTTCCTTTGTCATACTTCTGCAGGTTTCTGCCGTCAAAAACCAACTCCTCCAGGCAACCGAGTCCTGAAAAGTCGCCCTTCCGAACAGACTGAAGCAGTGGTCCTCCAAAATGTAGCTTCTTCAAGTTCTTCAGCGGCTGAAACAGACTGTCCTGACTCAGTGATTGGTATCTGTTCCCCAAAATATTCAAGGACTGAAGAGAGGGAAGGTGTCTGAACCATTCTGCTGACAAAGTATCCAGATCATTTTCAGACAGGTCCAGGTTCTCCAGGTTCTTCAGAGGTGAAAATGCTTCCCGGTCAATCATGTTTATTCTGTTGTTGCTAATAATCAAAGACCTCAAACTGGAATATCCAAGGAAGTCGTCATGCAGGATGGATGTTATCCAGTTGAAGGAGAGGTTGAGGACGGTGGTGAGTTTGGAAGTCGTGGTGGGGACTTGTTGGAGTTGTTTCCATGAGCAGTTACAGGACGTTTGGTCACAGCGGTCGCATCGAGGTCTGGAGACTGAAAGGACTTCACATGTCAGCAGATGGACAAAGACCAGGACCACCAGGGACGCCATCTTCAGTCACTATTGAACACAAAAGACGTCTGTTAAAGCATCAGAGGGTTTTTTAACCATCAAAACCTACATCTTCCATTAGTTTTCAGCTCATATCTTCAAAAGTACAACTGATGAATAATAACAATAACAATAATAATTTAAAAAAAAAAAAAAAAAAAAAATAATAATAATAATAATAATAATAAAATAGATAGTTACAGTCTTTGTTTTCAGGATTTATTCCTTCTGCTTGGAACTACTACTACTACTACTACTACTAAATACAACTAGTACTACTACTGCTACTACTACAAATAGTACTAGTAGTAGTACTAATGCTAATACTGCTACAACTAGAACTACTATTACTAATAAAAATACAACTAGTGCCACAACTAATACAACTACTACTACTACTATGACTAATAATAATAATACAACTAGTACTACTACTACTGCTACTACATCTACTAATACAACTAGTACTACTACTGCTACTACTACAAGTAGTGCTACTAATACAACAAAAACTACTCCTGCAACAACTAGTACTACTACTACCAGGTGCTGCTTCCTTTACCTTTACTTTCCAAACCTCTGAACCATTATCTGTTTTGTGCCTGTTTTTTTGATTGATTTGTTGTATTATTTTCTCACATAATACTCTAAGAACACAGTGGGTTGATAAAACCCCAGTGATCAACAAAAGAAGCCAGAGGAACAAATAAGTAAACAAGAAAAAAACTATCTAAAATGATATTACAATAAACAAATAGACTGTCATTTTAATGCAGATTCATTCATGAAAGGTCTGAAGTATTTAAAGTCTAGAATCATGAAAAGTGTAAATACCTTCAGAGGCTTCAGTGTTTTTCTTGCAGGTGAATGTTCTTCTGTCACTGAGGACAAAAGGATGTAAATGATGGTTCTGTCTCACTTGACTTTTTTCAGCCACTTGAGGAAGTGTAAAGACAGATGTCTGCACCAAAAGCAGGAACATTTTTTCTTTTTTTATAGACTCCTGTCATATGTGCATACTTATTTGCATTCAAAAACCACCTCCTGTGGTATATTTTCAGGGTTTGTGGTGTTGAAACCACAGGACTTATTGTCACCCCCCACCCCCTGCCATCATCATCTGGTCCACTTCAATACTCCTTTTAGTAATATTTATATCGAATCAACACCCTAACTTTCTTCTTTCTTAATGATTTGTGTGTTGTTTCCTGTCATCTGAACCAGACCTGAATAAAATGAGAAACAACAAAGATGCTAATACAAAAAAAAAGAATGTTTTATGTAAACTGCTAATTGAAATGTGGATGATGGGAAACATAATGCAGAACAAAAGGTGATGAAGGGACTCACCTTCTTCTCAGGTGTCACAGGAGTTCTGGCTAAAATGAGTAGTAAAGGGAAAAAAAAAAAAAGACCATCGTCCCTGTGTCTCACTGACATCTTCCATCAATAATCAATGACTTGAATTTGTGAGGTTGTCAGGTTCTGTCTGTGTTACAGTCTTGTGGTCCTGATGCAGGAGATCAATCTCCCAATAGAAGTGGTGATACTTTCACTGGAGAACTCACCTAATGAAATTAAAGTCCATACATGACACTGAACCGACCTCAACACCGTCAAATCCCTTCTAAAAACTCACTTATTTAAGATTGCTTTTAATGTTTATTTCATATTCATATAGTGGCCTATTGCACCTGCTTTTATCTGTTTTTAATGTGTTTGGTTTCTGTTTTTTTCTGCTTTATGTAAAGTGTCTTTGAGTTCCATGAAAAGCGCTATACAAATAAAATGTATTATTATTATTATTATTATTATTATTATTATTATTATTATATCAGTGATCAATAGGAAATATATTGATATCTGTAACCATTTACATGCTATAAGCCATAAAAATATGGTCCATTATGAGTAAATTTTAAAAATTTCAAAAATTTGTTAAAAAAAAAAAAATTTAAAAAAAAACAACAAACAAACAAACATATATATATATATATATATATATATATATATATATATATATATATACATACATATATATATATATATACATATATATATATATATATATATATATATATATATATATATATATATATATATATACAGGGTGACCCAAAAAAACAGGAATTTTTGAAGTGTGTATTGGCAGACATGAGCAAGTGGCAGCACTGTGAGACAGTGACCTTGAGCAAGTTAACACACCCCCATTTTAGTAACCATTGGCGGCTGTGTTCGGAATTGTTCGGTAACCGTGTGATCTCAAGATTCGGTAACGTTCCCTGGCCCCCTAGATCACCAGATTTGTCCGTTTGTGATTTTTTCTTGTGGGGCTATCTCAAGAGTAAAGTGTACATGACTCGACCAAGAACTCTGGATGAGTTAAAACAGAGAATTCAGGATGAAATTCACAGTATCCCAGCTGAGATGTTGCAGCGGTCAATGAGGAATCTCAACAGCAGATTTCAAGAATACGTTCGTACAGGAGGACGCCATCTACAGGAAGTAATTTTTAAAAAATGAAAATTCCATCATTGTTTCTTAAATGGCATGTTTTAAGGTTTCAGTTACTATGAATAAAATATTTTTCTTCCATCACTCTTGGTTTTATTGGATTGTTAAAAAGTTCCCGTTTTTTTGTGTCACCCTGTATGTATATGTGTGTATATATATATATATACATATATATATATATATATATACATATATATTAGGGATGCACCGATACCGATACCAGTATCGGGCATCGGCTCCGATACTCAGTGTGTGTACTCCTACTCGTAAAAGTAATCCGATACAAATGCACCGATAACACTTACGGCCGTGTGACATTCCCAGTTCAGTGCAGCAGGTAGAGGGAGGAGGAAGAATGTGTGTGAGTTTGAAGAGTGTGGAGATTTTTCAAAATAAGCGATGGTGATAAAAGTAACGCTGACTGCAAGTAATGTTAAAGACACACATACAGACGCAGCGTTCTGTCTGTCCTCTGCGTACATTCCATCTGTTTACCAGGTGTTGGTGGAGACAGACAATACCAGCGGGAGTATGGAGCGGTGCGGACCACCGCCAGCGGAAGTGAAAACGAAACATATCGCTCATTTCTCTTTTCTCTACCTCCTGAAGCTAAGCTTTTAAACCTTACCAGTGAAAACGCTGCAATATTACTTTCACATTAGTGTTACCTCTGTCGTCTCCATGTTTGTTATTACTGACTTTCTTCTTCTTCTCAAAAAAACTTTCCTCTTCTTCGTGGTATTTGTCCAGTATGGTTAATTCAGAGCGGCGCCCCCTGGTGGATTAATTGAGAAACGCTCATTCCAACGCAATAAATATCAGTTGCAGCACTTTGTTCCAGTCAGACTAATGACAATAAAGCACATTTACAAAAGGAACTAAGAACTGGAATGGGATTATTAAGTACTCGTATCAGTACTCTGTATCAGCAAGTACTCAAATGTAAGTACTCGTACTCAGTCTGGAAAAAAGTGGTATCAGTGCATCCCTAATATATATATATATGTACACACACACACACACACACACACACACACACACACACACACACACACATTTCTCAAAACTGTGAATAAACTTCGTAGACATTGTCCCAAGGACGCTACATTAAAAAAAAAAACAAAAAACTGAAATCATCCTGTTCGCTAAGCAGCTGCTGTTCCTCTCAGGCTGGTTTAAACTGGTCCAAAATGGCTGATGTGTTCAAGTGTCACAGAAACAGGGTGAAGTGGCTGATAATGGCGTATATATCTTTTTTTTTTTTTTTTTTTTTTTAAATGTAATCAACTTTGCATGTCCAAGCCCATCTGAGGCTATTCACAGTAAAAAAAAAAAAAAAAAAAAAAAAAGTGTCTACACCTTTTCATGTATCATCTTAATGTCATTAGTAGTGATCTGTCCTACATTGTACCTGTAACCATTTTCTATTCTACATTTGGACCAGGTGTCTCAATGTGAGGAAATAAACAATTATCCCTGCACCCATAAACTGAGCACAAATGGAACTATCTTGAAAATCTCACAGCTGTAAATAAACTGTATTTAAGTAGGTTAAGGTGCCATAAAATGTGATTTACTAACATTTTTAATATTTTACTCTAATATGTTTGAATATTTACGAAAGAGCAGGAAGTTTTATGAAGATATTTTCAAGTTATAACATGATATAATGACATGACATGAATTGTGTACAGATAACACGCCACTTTTATTGGCGTGTTATCTGTACACATTATAAGCTTTCCGTGAATATGTTCACATTGCGTCAAATACCACGCAATTAGCGGTTAGGTTTTGGGTTAGCAGTTAGAGGTTAGCAGCTACAGATACAGAGACCTTGGCGCACACTGATATGCGATAAAATGCTGTTGAATAACGCGCGAAAGGATGAAAATGTGTACATATAGCACGCCAAATGCCATAAGAACTGGTGTGACATACAATTTCATGAGATCAGTCTGGATATAATGTGAAATATGTTGCAAATGTTCTAAAAAAAATTTACTTTTAAGAATAAGGCAAGTTTGTTAGAGCATGAAAATATAAAAACCTTTTAAAAATAAACAAAAATAAATACATGTACGAAGGTAACGCTACTATAAAAGTAACAAATGTATTCATTTAAGATGTTAAGGATTCCTGCATAGAATAAAACAGACTGGTATATTATTCAAGTACAAAACCTTTTTTTTGTTTATTTTCTATGAACAGAACTGCAAAACATCTAGAAAAATATACAACAAATGCTTAACCTTTCACAACATTTAACATTTGAAAATGGGAACATAAAAGAAAAGGAATATTCACATTTTCCCCATTAATGATAAAAGAACATTCATTTTTATTTCCTTTCTTTTACATATCATGGTTTTATATGTTTGCCATTACTGTTAAGGTCTGCTGTTTGTTTATTTGTTTGTTTTTTTCAAGGTCGTTCACACGTCGCCGCAGTATCCGGAGTCGTTGGAGAGCTGCGAGTTGGAGCTGCGGTTGGATGAGGAGTTCCAGATGTCCAGGTTCATGTGGGGGCCGAACGGGTTGAAGCCGGGGTAGTGGAGGGGGCCGCAGGAGGCCTCGGGCTCCCGGCTGAAGGGGGAGTGGGGCGGGGTGACGGGGGACACGGGGGACATGGGGGCCGAGCGCTCAGGCTGGAAGTGGCTCTGGTAAGGCTCACTCTGCGGAGTCCAGATGGAACCGAACAAACTGGACATCGGAGAAAGGCTGCGGGTCCCAGAGAAGTATGGCTAAAGGAGTACAAATACACAGGACACAGTCAGAATACTGCAACACAAATACACAGTACACAGTCAGGATACTTCAACACAAATACACAGTACACAGTCAGAATACTTCAACACAAATACACAGTACTCAGTCAGAATACTGCAACACAAATACACAGTACACAGTCAGAATAATTCAACACAAATACACAGGACACAGTCAGAATACTGCAACACAAATACACAGGACACAGCCAGAATACTGCAACACAAATAGACAGTACACAGTCAGGATACTTCAACACAAATACACAGTACACAGTCAGAATACTGCAACACAAATACACAGTACACAGTCAGGATACTTCAACACAAATACACAGTACACAGTCAGAATACTGCAACACAAATACACAGTACACAGTCAGAATACTGCAACACAAATACACAGTACACAGTCAGAATACTTCAACACAAATACACAGTACTCAGTCAGAATACTTCAACACAAATACATAGTACTCAGTCAGAATACTGCAACACAAATACACAGTACACAGTCAGAATAATTCAACACAAATACACAGTACACAGTCAGAATAATTCAACACAAATACACAGGACACAGTCAGAATACTGCAACACAAATACACAGGACACAGTCAGAATACTGCAACACAAATACACAGTACTCAGTCAGAATACTGCAACACAAATACACAGTACACAGTCAGAATAATTCAACACAAATACACAGTACACAGTCAGAATACTTCAACACAAATACACAGTACACAGTCAGAATACTTCAACACAAATACACAGTACACAGTCAGAATAATTCAACA
>NC_043957.1:25571177-25766177 GCF_902148855.1 Sphaeramia orbicularis
TGATCTGGTTAGCATGTCTGCACCTAATCAACATGTTCGTCCCCCAATCCATTTACGCACCAAAAGCTTCATGTAAACACCACTGATCCAGTTTAGTCTGTTTTATTGCATGTTTGGAGTGATTGAAAAAGAGGAAAAACATAAATCACTTTAAAGGATGAGGAAAAACAGTTTTATCCAGGATGGTAATGTCAGTGTTCAAAGAAAGAGATAGAGCTGTACTGTTTTGTACTTTTCTGTTCTTTATTTAAATTTTAGTTTATACTTATTTTTACTCCTTTTTAAACATGGGAAGACAAGGAAATATAAAGGTGTTAAATAAGTACTATGAACATGTTTGAGATAAAGAATATCTATCTGTCTGTCTGTCTGTCTGTCTGTCTGTCTGTCTGTCTGTCTGTCTATCTATCTATCTATCTATCTATCTATCTATCTATCTATCTATCTATCTATCTATCTATCTATCTATCGTTTTCAACTCATATCTGATAATCCCGTCAACTGAATCCGTTGACCTGACCTGATGTTGCATGCGTGCCTAAAACATACTCTGTATTTTTGTATTCAGGGTAAAGACTGTGAGACTCCAGTTGACGCGTGTTTCAGTAACCCCTGCACCAACGGAGGAACATGCATCAGCGATGAACAGACCAGAGGTTTCAGGTAACAGCGCTAACATATAGACAACGTGGAGCCAACTCAAGCCCTCAGGTTGTTACCTCTAATGTTGTCCATTTTATTAGTTCACCAGGCCCATAGGTGCTCAGTCTGTTGTCGTCTTTGTCATCACCGTCTTCATTGTCCTCTTTGTTATTGTTAGCAATTTCTTCAAACATCTTCTCTGATAAAACTATTGGTTGGATTCATTTCAAAATTTTATATGTAGCTTCCTTGGGACAATTTTAACAAAGCTTGTTCACAGTTTAAAGAATATCAGATTTTTTAAAAAATTTTTGACAATTTTTTAAAATATTAAAAATGTACTTTTACCTATAATGGTCCATATTCTGATGGTTTATAACATGGAAATGGTTACAGATATCAATATAGTTACTACTGAGCACTGATAGGAAGTCATATATGGACTTTCATTTAATTAGTTGAGTTCTCCTCCAGTGAAAGTACCACCCACTTCTATTGGGAGATTGATCTCCTGCATCAACACCACAGAACTGTAACATAGCAGCAGAACCTCACAACCTCGTAAATTCAACTTGTTATTGATTCTTGATAGAAGATGCCAGTGAGATACAGGGACATCGGTCCTATTTTTAACCATTAGTCTTTATCTTGGGTAATCAGATCTTCATACCAGTGTTTAACAGGGATTTTGCTGCCGGGAAGAAAAATACCTGATATTTACCTTAATCCGATATGTTGATTCCAAATCTAAAAGTCAGAGCTTCTCCAGTACAAACTGGTATGTACCCATTAGCACCACATCATGTCAGCATTTCAGTTCTTTCAGTTTTACAGACAGAACCGTAAAACTGACAGAAAAGGTGTTTTTACATGTTCACATGAGAAATTCTGATTACATATTTGGAATCAGCATATGTGATGTAACCGTGATCAGATATTTTTCCTGTAGTCATAGATGACAAGTGTGTTTTGTTGTGTAAAATAATGAACAAGAGAAACTCAGGGATGATGTAAATGCAAATATTAAGGTACTACAATTGCATAAATTGTCATAAAAGTATGATAATAAAAGGGGAATATCCCGAAATAAAGGACAAACAGTGACAATTTCGAATTGTCGATATGCAGAATGCGATTGAACAGGTTCCTGCTTACCTTTGTTTACTATAGACCTGGTCACTTTATACTGTGGGGGTTTGTCAACGCAGATGTCCTTCAGTTTTCTTCAGGTTCTCCCTCCAGAAATCGGATCGGGTTGTTCATCTCTTCTTTTCGTATTTTGTCTACCTGGCCCGTTACTGGATACAAAATGCACTGTCAGCCTGACGCCAGATAGAGTGATACAAGAAAAATGAAAATAGTCAATGAGAAGTCCACATTCCTCCACAAATCTGTCGTCGTTTGTTCACAGAAACAGCAAGAGACATTGGGTTGTCTCAAAGAGGGAGAATTTACTTGGCATAAAGGGTAAACAGAGTATCAGAGTCTGAGTCCATCTGAGAACCAGTTTGCATATGGAGACTGGTGTTTTTATGGTTTCTTCAGAGTTGTTACGCGTACATGTTTACGTAAGTTGTGGATAAGTCCATGGCTTAGTTGACGCAGCTGTTTTCCAAAAGGCCTTGACACAATATGCTCAGTACCTAGTATTATGTAGATTAGATTGTCTGCAGAGGTCACAGCTTGAATTGAATTGAATTGAACTGAAAAATCTTTAATGTCTCCAAAGGGCAATTTGATTTGCAACAGAAGTGTACATATCTCACATATCACCACAACAATCTCATATAGTACAATAAATACAATAATACAGTAAATAAATAAATAAGTCATCATAGTTAACGATGCATTGTTTCCAACAGCTTGTATGAACTTTATACAGAGTATAAGTGTATCTAAACTCCAAAGGTCAAATGTAGTTTAATATGGCTAAATAATGACACTAGAAGCACTCGGAGAGCGACGACCTCCGCCAAGGCTGATCAGTGGCCCCCCCCCGTGGGCCCCCCCACCCCCGATCACCACCAAAATTTAATAATTTCTTCCTTATCCCATTTCCAACAAACCCTGAAAATTTCATCAAAATCTGTCTGTAACTTTTTGAGTTATGTTGCACACTAACGGACAGACAAACAAACAAACAAACAGACAAACAAACAAACCCTGGCAAAAACATAACCTCATTTGCGGAGGTAATAATGAAAGTATAGATCCACAAACACAATTGGGGAAAAAAGAAGGAAGGAAAAAAACTCGACAGTTTACTCAACAAATTCATGTTGATGTTTAACACAATACTTCAAATAAGATGTTACCAAGACTATGTCACCTCATTTAACAGCTCTCTGGGGTGAAGAACATGGAATGTGAACAATATAAGAGAACAACAGATGCTTTTCAATAGATTTCATGGAATTCTTCTTTGCTGCACATGCACAGTATTCTCCAAACCAATACACTATATGAGTAGTGAGTTACAATACAGACAAGGACGAACACCGTAAGAAACCCATCAATATGAGTTATGAATATAGCAAATCAATGGGAACCTAAGTAATTAACATTTAACAACAGACCCAGATAAACAAAACAAACACTGGTGCAGAACCACAGGGCCTTGTTACCCAGAATTCATTGCTCATTATCAGCATGTGATGGCCCAAGGTATAGATTAACAAACAATAATACTGAGACTCAGAACTCAGCTGCCACCACTTTACAGAGAATCTTTCAACATCTATCCAATGGATTTTCATGAAATGCGGTGCACTCAGTCAGTCACCGCAGGATGAATTCTGGATATTTCATGCTTCATGCTTCATTTCATAATTCGGGTCTAAGACATACTGCGGAAGCCACACACTGCCCCCAGTTTAAATGCTTTCTTCCTGCCATGAAAAAAATAGATAAATGGGAAAAAAAAGCCTGTATAATATAAAATATTGAGACTTCTGTATTCCCTATTCTCCTTCTATTGCTACCCGCTGTTCTCTCCAATCCACCCCACTACATCTAAAATATGAGTAACTTAGAATAAGTAATTAAGAACATTTGAGTTGGAGATTCTGACCCATAGATTGAAGACTTAAGAAGAGCAGTGTCGTGATAAATGGAAGAAATGGACAGTTTTCATTTCAGCGTCACATTACTAAAACCAATTGTTAGTCACAAAGGTTTAAAGTCATCTCCCTGTGGATGCTCATGTAATTCTGGGTTACTTCACCACTTCTGTGCAGCTGTGCATGTGCGTTTGGGTTCCACGGTACTTTCTGTGAAGTGAACGCGGATGACTGTCAAGACCACGGATGTGAGAATGGCGCCACATGTGTGGACGGAGTGGGCAACTACACCTGCTTATGTCCTCCACTTTACACAGGTACGGTACCGGAGCAGAACTCAGTAGCAGCTGCATTTCCAAGGACCTGAATATTACACCAATAATCTGCATTAATCCACCTAAATCTGAAGAAAACAAGCTGATCAGAACAAATTTCAAACAGTTTGAGAGGGTTGGTGTGACCTTTGATAATGTTTTTCTCTGGTTGGAATAAAAAATTTCTTTCTGTATTCCATGAAGCTGTGAGAAACATGGAGGGTGATACAGGGTTATTGTACATTAATACAGGGTTATTGCACAATAATACAGGATTATTGTGTATTAGTACAGGGTTATTGCACAATAATACAGGATTATTGTGTATTAGTACAGAGTTATTACACATTAGTACAGGGTTATTGCACATTAATTCAGGGTTATTGTACATTGATACAGGGTTATTGCACATGAATACAGGGTTATTGTATATTAGTACAGGGTTATTGTACAATAATACAGGATTATTGTATATTGGCACAGGGTTATTGCACATTAATACAGGGCTATTGTACAATAATACAGGGTTATTGTACATTAGTACAGGGTTATTGCACATTAATACAGGGTTATTGTACAATAAAACCGGGTTATTGTATATTCGTACAGGGTTATTGCACATTAGTACAGGGTTATTGCACATTAATACAGGGTGATTGCACAATAATACAGGATTATTGTATATTAGTACAGGGTTATTGCACATTAATTTAGGGTTATTGCACATTGATACACGGTTGTTGCACATTAATACAGGGTTATTGCACATTAATACAGGGTGATCGCACATTAATACAGGGTTATTGCACATTAGTACAGGGTTGTTGCACATTAATTTAGGGTTATTGCGCATTGATACAGGGTTATTGCACATTAATACAGGGTTATTGCACATTGATACAGGGTTATCGCACATTGATATAGGGTTATTGCACATTAATACAGGGTTATTGCACATTAGTACAGGGTTATTGCACATCAATGCAGAGTTATTGCACGTTAGTACAGGGTTATTGCAGATTAATACAGACAGGAATATTGCACATTAGTACAGGGTTATTGCACATTAATACAGGATTATTACACACTAATACAGGGTTATTGCACATTAGTGCAGGGTTAATGCACATTAGTACAGGGTTATTGCACAATAATACAAGGTTGTTTCATATTAGGTTGTGCTATGAGGCTGACAAAGTACAACAGTCTGATCTGCCTCACCTCTCTGATTTTCTCTCAGGTCTGTTCTGTGAGGAAGAGGAGGGTGTGTGTTCTCCAGGTAGAACTCCCTGTCAGCACCAGTCCACCTGCATCAGCACTCCTACCGGCCCCAGGTGACACACACACACACACTCTTACTTCACACTTCATCACTGCCAGGCTCAGCAAAGTTTGACACCCCACATGAGACTAAAAATACAGAAACACACAGATAAACACATCCAAAGGTGAATGTTGCTGAGGTGTGAGTTGACTTCCCCAAATTGTACATGTTGTGTCCAACACTGTGGGTTTGTGTTGCAGGTGTGTGTGCCTCCCAGGTTGGGTGGGGCCGGACTGTGGAATAGATTATGATGAATGTGTGAATCATCGCTGTCAGAACGGAGCTCAGTGTGTGGACCATCTGGACGGCTACAGCTGCGTCTGTCCACAGGGATACAGGTACAGCGCCGGGAACACTGGGAGCTCTTTATGTTTGTACAAACATCAAACAAAGTCATGCACACATGTTAGCACCACTGAAGTAGCCAATGGACTGGAAAGAGTATCTTCACAGCAGTGTTTGAATGAGCATTCATTCTACACTGTAAACCCCAATAAGTTAATGGAACTCAAAAAAATAGTTGAAACTGATTACATCGAAATTTTTAAGTAATGGAACTCTAAACTCATTGCCTTAAAAAATTTAAGTAATGAGTAATGAAGACTTGAGTGTATTAAACTTAAATACTTGATTTGAACGGAATTGCTATTTTAAGTCCAACACACTAAGTGCCAAGTTAATTTAACTTAAAATTTGTTCCAATGTCAATTGTTTTGTATAATCTATCACTTGTTATCATCACTTCATTGTACTAAATTTCAAGTTGATTTAAATTAAAATCTTCTACAATATAAATTGCTTTGCATATTTATTAAACTTAATATATTGTAGCGTGGATGGAAATTAGGCGGGGAGTAAGCTCAATATAATTTACCAGTACAGAAAGTGTTCTTAATCTGGCAAAGCATAAAGATTTACACTGAACAGAAACAATTTTAGATGAACAGTTAAGCGATTGTTCGTCCTATGGCTCTGACTCATGGTGCAGCTCTACAAAAATACAAAAACAAACACAAAAAGGCCCATAAACATTGCCATACACACATTAAGTCAAAATTAACACTAACACCACTACCCCGCTGAACCCCTGCACAGAAAAAGAACACATTTTCAACAACATGCACAATACCCACAATGCAATGCAGAGATTAAAAAAACGGTGTGGTCATGAATAAAACTTAGTGATTTAAATCCATTCAACTTAAACTGTATTGGTACTTTCGACTATGTCTACAAATTTGTAGAATATACTTAAAATTTTATAGTTATGTTATTAAACTTAAATCATTTAAGTACATTGTAATTGAAGCATTTTAGTAAATACAAAGTCCAGGCTTACAGTGTATCAAAATATATGAGGTAACCCTTAATATATAGTATTGATATTCCACCAGCAGGGGGAAGTGCCGTACCAGAACACACTTAGCTCTACCAAAACAACTATCGAATCAACCCTATGTATCCACAGACTGTATCAGTCACTGAATAAAGGATAAAGCTCATTGTTTCCACACATCTGTATTATGGTATCATCAAGTTTTCTTCAAAAACTAAAACTCAAAGACACTTACTTTAACTTACTTTAGCCGATCAAAATAACACTGCTTCTTATAGTGTTGACGTGCTACAGCTGATAGTTTACATTATAGCTCTGTTATCTTAGCCCTGTTTTTAGACAGAAAACAGCCAGAGTAAAACCACAAATCACCTCTGTTCTCTATGCAAGTTGTGTTGTCAATAGCTGCACTAAAAATCAGACTCAGTTTTATTGCCATTCAATCATTTGACACAATCAGAACAAAATACAGTTACCCAGGTCTGGTGTGCAGCATGAATGAGGATAAAATAATAAATAAAACAGATACGCTAAATAGAATAGAATAAAAACTACCATAAAATATGCTAAAGTATAATAAAATAAACCACTGCAGCAGCAACTTGGCAAACATAACATCCCATAATAACTTTACACCTTCATAAGCCTCAGAATCAGACTCATCCGTGTAAAAGAAACACTGACATTTCACCACCAAATTCCATTCTTTTCATTTACAGCTGTGTTTGATGGACAAAACAACAGTATTTGTAGTTTTTATCACTTTGTCACCAGTGGTTACATTGGCTTTTGCGTGTGTGTGTGTGTGTGTGTGTGTGTGTGTGTGTGTGTTTGTGTGTGTTGGGGGGAGGGGTTGGGCTTGTGTAGCCTACGGTCACTGGTCATCTTATTTCACCAGCACTTACATTATAGGTGTGAATGTGAGAGTGGTTGTTTGTTTGTCTCTATATATCTATGTCAGAATTAATTTATTATTATTATCATTATTATTATTATTATTATTATTATTATTGGGTCGTTCCATGGCAATTCAACCAATGGTCCCCACATGACCCCTTCAGAAATTTCTGAAAAAATTCACACTTGTTCACCTACCAGATAAACGAACACATCCAAAACTGTAATGTCATATCTATAATAGTTTAGGAGATACAGCCCTTTGAAAATTAAGATTTTTATTTTTTAGTTTTGCAAATTTGCTTTTCGGCCAAATTTGAGGAGCTATGTCTCCTTAGGTATTCAAGCCACACTGCTGAAACTTACTGTCTGGGGTGAAATCCCCCTGAAAAGACCATATTTTGCATCAAAATAATTGTAGGTGCCTTCATGTTTGGTCCATGAGGCCTTAAAATCAGGCAAAAAGGCTAATTCTTCAAAATGTCCTCTCTCTTCAGGCTTGCGCTGTGCCATAATGGATGAATGTAGAGACCTAATATGTTTTGCATGGATTCTTATGGTCAAGATGCAACAATATACTGCAAAAAGACTACATTTCAATGAAAAGTGTTGCTGTGAGGCAATGAATAAAATGGGTCAATTTCAGTTTTTCACAAAAATACTCTTTATTTGAGCACCCAAATAACTATGTGGCCAGTTAATGAAAATTTTTAAATTTTTACTATGTCTTCATGTATGTTTCAAGATGTTGTGCACAAAATGTTAGCTTTGGGACAGAACTAGTTCTATTTTTAATATTTTTTTCAACTGCATGACTATATTTTCTTCAAATTGTACACAAATGAAGGTGTAAATGGCATTTTTAACAGTATAATGGCAATGATTGTTACACAAGTTATGATAATACTTGAGATATTTGAACTAGGGTGTGGAACTGCATGATGGTTCAGATAGAATAATTACAGATTTCTCAGAACTGGCTCAGGTTGATGCCTGTAGTAGAGACTTCTCGGAAATTGGATGGAGCTGGTCAGCTGACCCAATTTCGCCAGGGTCAATGACATAAATGTAGCTAAGATTTTCCAGAATTTTTATGATGCTGGCCAGCCTAATTTTGGGAATTCTATTCATAATCCTGAATGAACTTATTCATCATGGAGGAAAAATGTGTTGTTGGATTGATCTTAAAGGATGAATGTCACAGAAAGACATTATCAAGACAAACAGGCTTTCTGAGAATTGGTGATTCTGGGAAATCTTAGCTACATTTATGCCATTGACCCTAGTGATTTTGGAATACAATGGCAAATCACGTTGCTATGTTCAGAATCATAGAATCATCATTGGAGTGGGTTACCTAGCAACAGATAAACAATAGGGCCACGTTGCCATGGTGTCAAATTTCATGTGCAGAAACAAACATGCCAGCTGAGAGGTTATTCAACTGAAAATGCCAGTGGAATTTACCAAGAAAGTAAAGAAATTAACTGTATCAGAGGATCTAGAACACAATACAATACAATACAGTAGCTCTTTATAGTCCAATCAGGTTCACACTGTCTCCTCAAAATGTAAAGATTTCCTTTTCTTTTTTGTCAGACAGATAGAGGAAGGCTACAGGTTGTACCTGAAACATGTAAGGGTAAAAAATCTACTGATAAAAAAGAAAAGGAAATCTTTAGAATCGATCTTTATTGTCACTGTTACAAGAACAATGAAAATCAGTTTAGCAACAAACACTTGAAATACAAAAGACTGTATAAACATTTCACTCTATGAAGTCTGTATAGACTGTATAAAAATATCACACAAAATTATACCGAAAAATATTGACAATATGCAAAACTGCAAAGGAATACAAATAAAAGCCAACTCTATACTACAGTTGGAAGAAATATGTACAATGTATAATGGAAATGTACAGGTAATTTTATAATTTATAACCTCTTCTTTTATTATTATTAGCAAAATGACACAGTGACACAGTAAAAACAACATTTTGACCCCAAGCGCTAAGTAATGGATGTTGATTTTTTTTCTTCACAGTTGATTATTGTAAAGTGTGCCATAAGTTGCATCCTAAGTGTCATTTAAAAAGTCTTAAATGTAACGTCTCTTTAGCTGTAAGAGCCCTGTACATGTATGAAGTCATGTGTTTGAAGGTGTGCAGGTGACTGTAAACTGGTGTCTTTCATTCAGCAGTGCCATGTCAAGGTCTGGTCCTCATCTTAACATGGTCTCCCACAGAAAACAACCCCTTCTGTGCATGAATACACCCACAGTTCAGTCTGTATTACCCTGTTTCCTTTGTCCTGAAGCGGTGAGTTTTGTGAGGCGGCCGTCCCTCCCCCGTCGCCCTGCCAGCTGGCTCAGTGTCAGAACGACGCCCCCTGTGTGGAGAAGACGGGCGCTGCAGTCTGCCAGTGCCTGCCAGGCTTCGAGGGACAAAGCTGCGAGAAGCTCGTCAGCGTGAACTTCGTCGACAGAGATTCGTATGTTCAACTCCAAGATGTGAAGAACTGGCCTCAGGCCAACATCACCCTGCAGGTGAGGACACAAACAGACAAACACACCAGAGGAATCTCAGTGTGAGGAGCAGACAGACCATAACAACAGACACACACAACTTTACCACAGATACTCTCATCTGCCTTTGACTCACAGTCAGTTTTCACATCACATATAGTGGAGTTATCTTCTATTTATCTTGTTTTTGTTTCGTGTCATTGTATGAAAACAGAAATATGCTATATGGACAAAAGTATTGGGACACATTGAATTCAGGTGTTTCTTTTCCAACAGGAGTCTGGACTACAAAACAATAATACCAAACATCATAATACAGTTTTATATTGTGATAAATATCATTGTATTGCATTGGTTAGGTTACTTTAAATTGTTATCTGCTTTCAAAAATGCCTCAGAGATGGTTTGTACTTAATTTCACTTGTTTGTTTTTTTTATCCATGACTACTATTTATTTATTTATCTATTTATTTATTTGCACATCATAAAACAGCAAGAGAAAAATTAAAAAACAATAACAACATTCAAACAAGTAACATCATTGTGCAGTAGAGGATAGAAGCCAAAAAAGGCTTATGTGAATACCTCCCCGGAAATAAACAATACACAGGAAAACACAGAAAATACAGGAAAATCTTCAAAGCTGCTGGCGATTTTAAATGTTCTACCTCTGAATTTCTAAAATATTTTTTGTGCTCTGACTGTAAATAATAATTTTATACCACAATGAACCATCTACGTTCTTCACTTCTCAGTAAGGAAGAAAAATCCCCCATTAAACTTTAAGGAAATATTGACATTTATATCTCAAATCAGCATGAACTGGACATCTTACCGCTGCAGCCATGATGTGTCCCAATATTTTTGTCTGTATAATTTATAAACATCAATGAGTCAAATTTACCTGAAGCTTTTTATCTGTTCTGTGTTTTAATAAAGTATTCAAGCGTCCTAGTTTTTAACATTTCCTAAAGCTGTGTTGTGCTGCTCTCACTTCTGTTAAATATTGTAAAAATTAATCCGGATTAAAATATGGGCATTTATACCTTTAACTGCCACCAGGTAAAATTTACTCTGAATGAAATTCCTTCATTTTTGCACAATTTATGTTTAATCCTCAAAGCTGCTGGCGACCAAAAGCATCTACTGATGTAAATTGTTTAATACCTATTGATCTACTAGTCCTATAAATGCATGTAAATAATTGGAGGAAACACCGTCACCTTGTACAACATTGATTCACCAGTATAATATTAACCACTTGATTTACTCTGAGCTTTAATGAACATATAAAATACATGATCAGTGAATTAAATATAGGAAAATATTTAATTTTCAGTGAAAAAAAAACACAAAATGTAGAGGAGAATATTGTAATAAATGGTGAAAAACTCGGGAAAGGTTAAATGGTTAAAAAAAATCTTATGGAAATCGCTGTAAACATGGTTCTAGGTTTTTATGGGTCAAATATTTGATAATATATGTATAATAGTGTACAAAGATCACTAAAAAGAAATTCATGAACCACATAGATGTGTAAATACTTCCTAATTTCTGTGTCATTTTCCACTGATTG
This sequence comes from Sphaeramia orbicularis, assembly GCF_902148855.1. NCBI lineage: Eukaryota > Metazoa > Chordata > Actinopteri > Kurtiformes > Apogonidae > Sphaeramia > Sphaeramia orbicularis. The sequence continues at coordinate 25,582,852 of NC_043957.1, forward strand.
ACTCAGAGATACTTTAATTATACATCTGACCACCAATATTAAAGGTAGTTTTGTGCGTTCATATTTTACCTTTACCATATGCTTTTGGGAGCTGTGTTTTTGTATGAGTTTTAGTATTTTATTTTCTTATTGGTTTAGTATTTATGTGTGAAAGAAATAATGCTGAAAAGAAAAACTTGCTTGCATGTTTTAGGTGTCAACAGCAGAAGAAAACGGTATTCTGCTCTATAACGGAGACAACGAGCCAATTGCGGTAGAGCTCCACCAGGGTCACGTTAGGGTCACGTATGACCCTGGAAACCAGCCGGCCACAGCCATCTACAGGTAGAAACACACACACAACCAGACTGTATGCAAATATGTCAGAATATTATCCAGTACAAAACACCACAAAGGCCAACAGGGATGAGTTTTAACCAAATAAACAGAGGCCGATACGAGTCTGTGAATGGAAAACAATGTGTTCATAATCGCTGAACATCAACAACGTTAGTACTGATTTGCATGTGAATCAAACTCAAAACCGTGAAGCAGCAGATGTAATCAAACATTTATTTATTTTATTTGTGTATTTATATATTTTATTTAATCTTTATTTAACCAGGTTGGGGATCTCTCTGTCATGGGAGACCTGGCCATGACAGCAGTGATACAGTCACATCATTACACTTTACAATAAAAGCATTTGCAGACACACACACATATAAAAAAAACCAATCCAACATTGACAGATCAACAGCCTTGATTCCTAAGATTTCCCTCTCTCTTTGAAACCATTGAAAGGAATCAATGTTTGCAGATGGAGCTCAGACTAAAACATTACCTGATGGAAACAACAATAGTGCTTCAATTTTCAATTACATTTTTCGGTTCAACTGTTTCTTACTGGTTCTCATCCTTGTTTTGGCCTCTGCAGAGGGACTCAGAACTCCCTCTAGTGGCCACGTACATTCACAGTGACTCGTCAGGTGGTGACTGTGAATACATTCAGTTTGTACATGGACACCAGTGGTGGCTGCTCGTCTTTCAGACAGGGGAAGCTCATTGTCAGCTTACATTAAAAAAAAAAGGTCAAGTTATTTAAACATAAATTCGGCTCTCCGTTCCCTTTAAGAAAATGGTCAGTGACCTTATCATACCAACTAAACAAGAAAACGTTGAAATTCTGTTAAATTGAAACAAGTAAGTACAATGAGTGTGTTTTATTTACAGTGCAAGAAATGAACAAGTAATTTCGTAGTGGTTTCTCTCTCCATTTCACAGCAGAATGCACAACGGTATTACACTGAACACTGTGAAGGAGTAGATCTCAAAATACCTGTCAATCAAATGAGATTCAGCCTTTCAACTGATCCTCCAATCAGCACATGGAAGCCTGGCGTCCAGCCCGGCCGAGGTCCGCCCACAGCTCCATTCACCCCCAGAGACGCCGAGTGTCTGGGGGCGGGACAACATCGTGGCATTTATCCAATTACCGTCCAGTTTTGAGGCAATGAAAGAAACTGTTCCACTCAGTCCCATTGAAGTGCATGGATGCCGAGCATCTACGGGCAAATGCATTGACCATAGATCATATGAGAAAACAGCATAACGGGAATGTATGAGAAGTGAACAACATCAAGTCCGTTAATTTGTGATAAAGCTGATTCTGAACGAACTCGTCTGTGAGATGAACGTGTTCTAACACATTTGTAGTCAATGAATTGTCAACACAACCGTACATCTTTAACCATTTAATTTTCGTAATTTTAGGGGAAGCTGAGCTTCCCTTGCAGTCTATGAGAAATCGCCTCTGATGGACACCTTTGACACAGTATCAGAATAAGTCATTTCTAAACACCTTCATGATTCTTTTGAGTTATTTTTGAGCATTTGACGCAGAAATACTAAATATAACTGCTTTCAAGTGCTGAACTTGACCAGTTTAATGTGTTATAATTTAATATGTGGCCTCGGATTGATTAAATGTAACGTCTCTTAAACCAGGTTGATTGTCAAGCCCTTGTAATGGAAGTTTCTTAGCACTTTGAACACACATTTGCGCACATAAAGCACCAGCTATAACATGAAAGGTCAATTGTTAGGTCAGTGGGTGGTTTTACTTTTTCACATATGCATGCAGTGCATATTTTTATTATAGTGAGGGCATGTTAATTTCCACAGTTAAAATCAGAGCTTTAACGTTTCACAATGTCCCTGTCACCCCGAGCAGCCACTTAGCTCCCATCACCTATACACTCTAACACAGCAACCGCACTCAGAGCCTGTTAGCGTATGAGCCACGCTGTCGCTCAGAGAAAGTCCTGCAGTGTTTGGGAATGCAGACAGATGACAGCACTACTGTGGGTTTTCTGGTTTAATCACAGATGCAGCCAGAGGACACTTAAAGCTGAGAGTCCACTTGATCAGGTGTGGAGTGGTTAAATGTGGTGGATGATATGTGGGAAGCTCAGTGGGCTGACACACAATCAGAAACATAAACCCAGGCTATTAAGAAAAAGGAGGAGGAAGGAAGGAAGAAGACGTTAGAGGTAGAGGTAGATGTTGGGAGGGGGGGCAGTGCCTGCCAAAGTGGATGCTCTGCTCCCCCCAGTCTGACAATATTTTTCTGCACCCCCAAACAAGCAAAATGCCCAGGAGAGGTAGGAGGAGGTGAAAAAAAAAAAGAAGAAGAGGTAGGAGAAGAAGAAGAAGAAAAGGAAAAAGAAGAAGACGACGAAGAAGAAGAAGAGGAAGAAAAAGAAGAAGAAGAAGAGTAGGAAGGAGGAGAACAAGAAGAAGAAGAAAAGGAAAAAGAAGATGAAGAAGAGGAGGAGGAAAAAGAAGAGGAAGAAAAGAGTAGGAAGAAGAGGAAAAAAGGAGGACGAAAAAGAGGAAGAAGAGGAAGAAGAAGAGTAGGAAGAAGAGGAAAAAAGAGGAGGACAAAGAAGAGGAAAAAGAGGAAGAAAAGGAAAAATAAGAAGAAGAGGAAGAAGAAGAAGAGTAGGAAGAAGAAGAAGAACAAGAAGGAGGAGAAGAAGAGGAAAAAGGAGGAGGACGAAGAAGAGGAAAAAGAAGAAGATGAAGAGGTAGGAGAAGAAGAGGAAGAAAAGGAAAAAGAAGAGGAAGAAGAAGAAAAAGAGAAGGAGGAAGAAGGAGAAGAGGAAAAAGAAGGGCTGCAAAGCAAAACAACAGGGGTACTCTGGTTGAATTGTTGTTAAATGCATCTTAAAGCTTTAAGGTTAATTCTGTGGTTTGTGACGTAGACTGGCTCCTCTGTCTGAACTATACAATCATTTAATCATAAAAATATGGCCCACAGTACCTTTAATGATTCTGTAAAGTCAACCAAACCTTCTTCATTCAATATAATAATAATAATAATAATAATAATAATAATAATAATAATAATAATGACAATAATAATAATAATAATAGTTTTATTATTAGTAGTATCTGTGCTTCCACTGTAAATGCTGAAATGAACTCTGTGTCACTGGTGTTCTTCCAGTCCTGAGACAGTGAATGACGGACATTTCCACACTGTGGAGCTGGTGACCTTTAACCACATGGTGAACCTGTCAGTGGACGGAGGAGAGCCCACCACACTGGACAGTCAGGGGCGGAGCCAGCTGGTGACAGGCGACGCCCCTCTTTATGTTGGAGGTAAGAGCAGGGAAAGGTGGTGGAGAACCAGCCTGTTCTTGACCCTGATGGAACTGTCCGAGCCCTGTCTGTGTCTGTGTCACCCTTTTTACCCAGGTATGCCTGAGGAGGTGATGCCGGCGTCCTCGGGTCTTTCCTCTCAGACCCTCAACGTGTCCAGTTTCCACGGCTGCATCAGGAACCTTTACATCAACCACGAGCTGCAGGATTTCACCCGCAGCCACATGAAGCCAGGCGTGGTGCCGGGCTGCCAGGCCTGCCGCAAACTCTACTGTCTGCACGGCGTCTGCCAACCCAACGCTGCACAGGTACGTCTGAACACCTACTGCAGAATCACAAGTGTTCTCCAAAACTCAACAGGATGTTTCTAACCATGTCTGTACTGTTTACATCCACCACAACTGGCTCAGAGATGATTTGAGATGATGATTTTTTAATTTTTTTTTTTATCCATGACTATGATTTTAAATGTTCTACCTCTAAATTTCTGAAATATTTTTCATGCTCTGACTGTAAATAATAATTTTCTACCACAACTAACCATCTACTTTCTTTCACATCTCACAATAAAACAATAGTGACAAATGTCATAATATAGTTTTATATTGGGATAAATATTGTTGCATCGGTGAGTTTGGTTTAAATTGTTATCTTTGATTCCAAAATAATAATAATAATAATTTATTTGTAAAGCGCTTTCAATCAAAGTGCTGTACAGATATAAAATCAATCACAATAAAACAATAAAACATAAAGGCTAAAAACATTAACAGAAAAAGAACATCACGACTTATAACACAGAGTGAACAAGTGGGTCTTGAGCTTTGCTTTAAAAACATCCACAGAGCATGCCTGCCTTATGTCCAGAGGAAGACTGTTCCAAAGTGTTGGCGCACGGAAGGAAAAGGCTCGCTCACCGACAGTCTGAGATGCCTGAGATGATTTGAGATGATGATTTTTTTTCTTTTGTTTTTTATCCATGACTATGATTTTAAATGTTCTACCTCTAAATTTCTAAAATATTTTTTTGTGCTCTAACCGTAAATAATAATTTTCTACCACAACTAACCATCTACTTTCATCACATTGCACTTAGGAAGATAAGATAAATAAATATCATTGCATTGGTTAGTTTTGTTTAAATTGTAATATTGCTTCCAAAATGTCTAAGAGATGGTTTTTACTTAATTTCCCTCAACATTGATAGATAGATTGATTTTTTTTATCCATGACTGTGATTTTAAATGTTCATCCTCTAAATTTCTAAAATATTTTTCGTGCTCTGAATGTAAATAAAAATTTTCTACCACAGCTAACCATCTACTTTCTTCAAATCTCACTTAGGAAGAAAAATCTCCCATTAAACTTTAAGGAAATATTAATGTTTATTTCTCAAATCAGCCTGAACAGGACATCTTACAGCTGTAGCCATGATGTGTCACAATATTTTTGTCCACATAGGTTAGAAACATCACTATTTGATTAACTTTGGAATTTTGGCATTTTGGAAGCAAAGATAATAATTTAAACAAAACAAACCAATGGTCTGATAAGCCAGGATGTGTCCCAATATTTTTGTTCATATAGTTTATAAACAGCAATTAAATTTTAATGGGGGATTTTTCTTCCAAAGTAAGATTTGAAGAAAATAGATGGTTAGTTGTGGTAGAAAATTATTATTTATAGTGAGAGCACGAAAAACATTTAAGAAATTTAGAGGTAGAACATTTAAAATCATAGTCACGAATAAAAAAATAAAAATGTTGAGAGGAATTAGTTAAAATCGTCTCTGAGGCATTTTGGTGGCAAAGATAACAATTTAAACAAAACTAACCAATGCAATGATATTTATCACAAAATGAAATTATATTATGACATTTGTCATCACTGTTTTGTATCCCAGACCCGTTAGAAAAGAAACACTTCAATGTGTCCCCCTACTTTTGTCCATATCATGTATGTTCTCTAAATGTAGATGAATACAGCTAAAATGAACAGTTTCTATTTTCAAGGTTTCAATTTCCTCAACAAATTTGGTATAAATCTAAAGAAAATGCATCAGTATTATGTCACCAGAAACAAGCAGAAACAGAAGGTCAGCGTCTAAGCAGCAGTGGTATCAAGGAAACAGGGAAGAACTCAGATCTGGAGCTGTCCTTGTCCTGAACCTCCTCAAACCCTGGTGTTGACCGTTGACCACCTCCACCAATGAAACCTGAGGATTTCTAGGCCTGTCACGAGACATTTTACAGTCTGATATTTATCACTGTCAACATTTAGCGAAGATAAGATAACATAAAATATAAAGAAGAAAGAAAGAAATTGGCTATTTATATGAAAAGGTCAAAACACATTAATGTCCCATCAAAGAGCAACCTTTGATTGTTGGCCAGTCCAACATTCATTTCAAAATAAAGTAACTCCTTGTTTTGGATAATCCCTTATGGTCCAACTAAAGCAAAAATGAATTTGAAAGTAAAAATGTGGGTCATTTAGCAGCAATAATCTGTCAAATTGTCTCTAAAATGTCCCATCAGTTAGATTTCAAATACTGTGTTTTGACCCAAATATTTATATACATTTAAATTTAAATATTATTTACATATTTACAATTTGGTTGCATGTGCACATGATGTGATATAGGGGGGATGGGGTGTAAATTTAGGAAATGCCTTCAGCATCTGCCATTTGTTTTTGTTTTTTTATCACCCCATGTTCTTTCCTTTCCTTTTTTTGTTTTGTTCCAGAGTCAGTCAGACTTAAGTCAAGAAGGTGGATTATTCTACTCTACATGTAAATCAATAACTCAAGATTTCAAACTCTGGTGAAACCAGTGTTGGGCAAATTACTTTTAAAAAGTTATTAGTTATAGTTACTCGTTACTTTCCCAAAAAAAGTAATTGAATAAGTTACGAAATTGCTCCTTCATAAATGTAAATTGTTACCAGGGAAAGTAATTATTGCGTTACTTTTTTTGAAGATCCTTCAAATATATAAAAGAAAACTGATTTTTGAGTGTGTTTCACGGGCCAGTGGCAGAGAGTAGAACAGCATAGGCGAGTATTTCATTTAACTTCATATTTATTGGAGTGTGAACCAAATTAAAAGACATCCCTGAAATCCACTGACAACTCCTCCCCTCAGTTAGCTGCACACATAGCTGTGTTCAAGTGAATAGGGTCTGCTGTGGACAACTCAAACTCGGAGATGCCATTAGTCGTTCAAGTGAAAGCAGCGTGGACAACTCAGACTCATGGGCCACACAGGGGACACATGAAGGCAGCGTGGGCAATTTCGCAAACAAATGGCTCGCAACAAATCGATTCTTATCGTTCACTTAAAAGAGCCGTTCAAAAGACTCAACTCATCCACGAACGTCACACCTCTAGTGTGTGACTAAGCAAGCCATAATAACAGCTGTTAGATATTAGTGCATACTAACACGCCACATTTCCCTGCCGGTAACGGTAATGGCGTTGTAACGTTTCAAGTAGTAACTAATTACATTACTCATTACTGGAAAATAATAACGGCGTTAGTTATTCCCAACACTGGGTGAAACCACATCATGGATTCCTCTATCTGAGTGGAGTCCTATGGGAGAATTGACTCTGTTCACTAAGGAAACAATAATTTAGTGAAAAATATTGGTTCCGTAACAATCAGACAACCTCTGGGATCATCTTTGATATCTTATCCACAGACAAGAACATTACGACAACATCTAATCAACATTAACGACATTAACTAAAGGACGGTTTTGTGAAACAAGTGACAGTTTGAGGTGTTTTATCTTCAGTCCTAGTATCTTTGTGTAAATGCCCAAACGCTATAGAAAATCACATTATTATTATTTTATTTATTTACTTATTTTTGTTTAGTTTATTTCGAATAGCAACAAGACAAAGTAATCTTACTTAGTCCTTAGAAATAAAACAGGTAGTAAGAAGTTATGGAAGAAAACAAAAAACAAAATTAAAACGTATACATATACAGTACAGGCCAAAAGTTTGGACACACCTTCTCATTCTTCGCATTTTCTTTATTTTCATGACTATTTTCATTGTAGAGTCTCACTGAAGGCATCAAAACTATGAATGAACACATGCGGAATTATGTATTTACCAAAAAAGTGTGAAATAACTGAAAACATCTCTTATATTCTAGTTTCTTCAGAGTAGCCACCCTTAGCTCTGATGACTGCTTTGCACACTCTTGGCATTCTCTTGATGAGCTTCCAGAGGTAGTCACCTGAAATGGTTTTCACTTCATAGCTGTGCCTTGTCAGGGTTACTTAGTGGAATTTCTTGCCTTATTGATGGGGTTGGGACCATCAGTTGTGTTGTGCAGAAGTCAGGTTGATGCACAGCTGACAGCCCTATTGGACAACTGTTAGAATGCATATTATGGCGAGAACCAATCAGCTAAGTAAAGACAAACGAGTGGCCATCATTACTTTAAGAAATGAAGGTCAGTCAGTCTAGAAAATTTCAAAAACTTTGAATGTGTCCCCAAGTGCAGTCGCAAAAACCATCAAGCGCTCCAACGAAACTGGCTCACATGAGGACCGCCCCAGGAAAGGAAGACCAAGAGTCACCTCTGATGCTGAAGATAAATTCATCTGAGTCACCAGCCTCAGAAATCGCAAATTAACAGCAGCTCAGATTAGAGACCAGATGAATACCACACAGAGCTCTAGCAGCAGACACATCTCTACAACAACTGTTAAGAGGAGACTGCACCAATCAGGCCTTCATGGTCAAACAGCTGCTAGGAAACCACTGCTAAGGAGAGGCAACAAACAGAAGAGATTTATTTGGGCCAAGAAACCCAAGGAATGGACATTAGACCAGTGGAAATCTGTGCTTTGGTCTGATGAGTCCAAATTTGAGATCTTTGGATCCAACCGCCGTGTCTTTGTGCGATGGAGAAAAGGTAAACGGATGGATGACATGCCTGGTTCCCACCGTGAAGCATGGAGGAGGAGGTGTGATGGTGTGGGGGTGCTTTGCTGGTGACGCTGTTGGGGATTTATTCAAGATTGAAGGCAACCTGAAGCAGCATGGCTACCACAGCATCCTGCAGCGACGTGCCATTCCATCCGGTCTGTGTTTAGTTGGACCATCATTTATGTTTCAACAGGACAATGACCCCAAACACACCTCCAGGCTGTGTGAGGGATATCTGACCAAGAAGGAGAGTGATGGAGTGCTGCGCCAGATGACCTGGCCTCCACAGTCACCGGACCTGAACCCAACCGAGATGGTTTGGTTGAGCTGGACCGCAGAGTGAAGGCAAAAGGACCAACAAGTGCTAAGCATCTCTGGGAACTTCTTCAAGACTGTTAGGAAACCATTTCAGGTGACTACCTCTGGAAGCTCATCAAGAGAATGCCAAGAGTGTGCAAAACAGTCATCAGAGCTAAGGGTGGCTACTTTGAAGAAACTAGAATATTAGAGATGTTTTCAGTTATTTCACACTTTTTTGTTAAGTACATAATTCCACATGTGTTCATTCATAGTTTTGATGCCTTCAGTGAGGATCTACAATGTAAATAGTCATGAAAATAAAGAAAATGCAAAGAATGAGAAGGTGTGTCCAAACTTTTGGCCTGTACTGTACATGACTTAATTTGCACATTCGAAAAGGAGAGGGAGGAAGTGTAACTTAAACTTAATAATAATAACATTATTATTATTATTATTATTATTATTATTATTAGTATTAGTATTAGTATTAGTATTAGTATTATTGACCTCATCAAGTGTCCCAAAGCTTTAAACTGAACTAAAATCATGAGACATACAATCCTCAATCCGAAACAGTCAAAATGCTGTCAAGTGTAACTGATGCCAGTTTAACAGATTTCTTCAGTGTTGTTCTTCACGTCTTGAGCTCAGAATAAACATATGTTGTCCCTCAGGGGCCCCAGTGTCACTGCCATCCAGGCTGGACTGGACAACACTGTGACGAGCCAATAACAGGAGGCCTTACTGGAGCGGATGTTGTCACCATGGCAACCGAGGCCAACCCATGTGAAAATAGCAAGTGAGTGTGTTGTGATTGTTACGCATCAGCTGCTGCCTGTTATTTACACTTCACAGAGTTAATTCCTTGACTTGATAAATGCTTTGTGTTGTTTTACTTTCAGTTTCACTTTATTTGGAAAATGCATCAAAACAAACAAAATAATCTGACCTTAGTGCCTAGAACTAAAACAGATTTCAAGACAACATGAAAACTTAGAAATATGCAAGAAAACAATATATAGACTTCATTTGTATACTGGAAAAGGAGTGGGAGGAAGTGTCACTCATTTAGTCCCACCCCTTCTCCACTCAAGAGTCTATCATTTAACTTCCTGTCAGCATAAGGCTGTATGAAAAGTCTGTTCCCTTGCATGTGTTTGAAAATTGTTGTCCCCAATTGTCATTTTCACAAAATACACATACATACAGTACAGGCCAAAAGTTTGGACACACCTTCTCATTCTTCGCATTTTCTTTATTTTCATGACTATTTACATTGTAGATTCTCACTGAAGGCATCAAAACTATGAATGAACACATGCGGAATTATGTACTTAACAAAAAAGTGTGAAATAACTGAAAACATCTCTTATATTCTAGTTTCTTCAAAGTAGCCACCCTTAGCTCTGATGACTGCCTTGCACACCCTTGGCATTCTCTTGATGAGCATCAAGAGGTAGTCACCTGAAATGGTTTTCACTTCATAGCTGTGCCTTGTCAGGGTTACTTAGTGGAATTTCTTGCCTTATTGATGGGGTTGGGACCATCAGTTGTGTTGTGCAGAAGTCAGGTTGATGCACAGCTGACAGCCCTATTGGACAACTGTTAGAATGCATATTATGGCGAGAACCAATCAGCTAAGTAAAGACAAACGAGTGGCCATCATTACTTTAAGAAATGAAGGTCAGTCAGTCTAGAAAATTTCAAAAACTTTGAATGTGTCCCCAAGTGCAGTCGCAAAAACCATCAAGCGCTCCAACGAAACTGGCTCACATGAGGACCGCCCCAGGAAAGGAAGACCAAGAGTCACCTCTGATGCTGAAGATAAGTTCATCTGAGTCACCAGCCTCAGAAATCGCAAATTAACAGCAGCTCAGATTAGAGACTAGATGAATACCACACAGAGCTCTAGCAGCAGACACATCTCTACAACAACTGTTAAGAGGAGACTGCGCCAATCAGGTCTTCATGGTCAAACAGCTGCTAGGAAACCACTGCTCAGGAGAGGCAACAAACAGAAGAGATTTATTTGGGCCAAGAAACCCAAGGAATGGACATTAGACCAGTGGAAATCTGTGCTTTGGTCTGATGAGTCCAAATTTGAGATCTTTGGATCCAACCGCCGTGTCTTTGTGCGACGCAGAAAAGGTGAACGGATGGATGTTACATGCCTGGTTCCCACTGTGAAGCATGGAGGGGGAGGTGTGATGGTGTGGGGGTGCTTTGCTGGTGACGCTGTTGGGGATTTATTCAAGATTGTAGGCAACCTGAATCAGCATGGCTACCACAGCATCCTGAAGTGACATGCCATTCCATCCGGTTTGCGTTTAGTTGGACCATCATTTATGTTTCAACAGGACAATGACCCCAAACACACCTCCAGGCTGTGTGAGGGATATTTGACCAAGAAGGAGAGTGATGGAGTGCTGCGCCAGATGACCTGGCCTCCACAGTCACCGGACCTGAACCCAACCGAGATGGTTTGGGGTGAGCTGGACCGCAGAGTGAAGGCAAAAGGACCAACAAGTGCTAAGCATCTCTGGGAACTTCTTCAAGACTGTTAGGAAACCATTTCAGGTGACTACCTCTTGAAGCTCATCAAGAGAATGCCAAGAGTGTGCAAAACAGTCATCAGAGCTAAGGGTGGCTACTTTGAAGAAACTAGAATATAAGATATGTTTTCAGTTATTTCACACTTTTTTGTTAAGTACATAATTCCACATGTGTTCATTCATAGTTCTGATGCCTTCAGTGAGAATCTACAATGTAAATAGTCATGAAAATAAAGAAAATGCAAAGAATGAGAAGGTGTGTCCAAACTTTTGGCCTGTACTGTACATAAACTATATGGACAAAAGTATTGGGACACTTTGAATTCAGGTGTTTCTCAAGGGTCTGGGATACATAACAATAATGACAAATGTCAGAATATAGTTTTATATTGTGATAAATATTGTTGCAATTGTTAGCTTTGTTATCTTTGATTCCAAAATGCCTCAGAGATGATTTGAGATGATGATTTTTTTTTCTTTAGTTTTTTATCCATGACTATGATTTTAAATGTTCTACCTCTAAATTTCTAAAATATTTTTTTGTGCTCTGACTGTAAATAAAAATTTTCTACCACAACTAACCATCTACTTTCATCACATTGCACTTAGGAAGATAAGATAAATAAATATTGTACTGATTGGTTTTGTTTAAATTGTAATATTACTTCCAAAATTTCTAAGAGATGGTTTTTACTTAATTCCCCTCAACATTGATAGATGGATTTTTTTTTTTTTTTTATCCATGACTGTGATTTTAAATGTTCTACCTCTAAATTTCTAAAATATTTTTCGTGCTTTGAATGTAAATAATAATTTTCTACCACAACTAACCATCTACTGTCTTCAAATCTCACTTTGGAAGAAAAATCTACCATTAAACTTTAAGGAAATATTAATGTTTATTTCTCAAATCATCATAAACAGGACATCTTATAGCTGTAGCCATGATGTGTCCCAATATTTTTGTCCATATAGGTTAGAAACATCACTATTTGATTAACTTTGGAATTTTGGCATTTTGGAAGCAAAGACAGTAATTTAAACAAAACAAACCAATGGTCTGATAATTATCCCAATATGAAACTATATTATGACGTTTGCCATTATTGTTTTATTTGTTTTGTAAATTTTGAACATTATTACAAATATTCAATTATTTATCTCATTGTTGTATTGTGGCTGCCTCCACTGCTACTGCTGCCACAATAGTACTAGCAAATTAGACTACTAGTATTATATATTTTTGTATTATTACAACAATTATTATTTTCCCCCTCACTCCCCCTTCTCTTTTTCTCACTTTCATTCACACTCCCTTCTTCCCCTTTTCCCTGTCGCCCCTAACCAAGTTATATTGTTTAAGTGCTCTTTACATTTATTGTCTTTTTCATTGTTGTTATTTGTCACTACCCTGTTGTTGTTGTTGTTTTTGGTTTGTGTATTTGTTTGATTTTCCCTTTGTTTATGTGTTGTTGTTTTTCTGTCCACCATGTCTTGTTAACTATCACTAATTTAAAGAAAATATATATATTGTTTTGTACCCCAGACCCCTGTTAGAAAAGAAACACCTGAATTCAACATATAACAGATACTTTTGTCCACCTATATTGACATACAAAAAAGAAATTAATATATGCATACATCCTTGACGGCAAAACAAAATGAATAATTAAATAAAGTTTTATGTTTTTGTGGCGTTTTTTTGCAGATGTGTGAAGGGTGCGTGTGTGATGCTGGACTCACAGATGTATCGCTGTGACTGTGAGGACGGTTACCATGGCGTGTTGTGTAACCTGAAGGGGGAGCCGGCGAGTCTGTGCCAAGGGCTGCCATGTGTCCACGGACAGTGTGAAGAGACGGTGGACGGAGAGAGCTGCACCTGCCAGCAGGGATTCACCGGACAGAGCTGTGATATAGGTAGGCTGCAAAGGTCACGAATACAACTATGGAATAAAAGCTGCACTTGACATATATTTAGAAGGATGTAGAGCAGGGGTCACCAACCTTTTCTCTTCTGTGAGCAACTTTTACATAATGAAGTTGCTGGAGAGCTACTCTAATTGAGCAACATTTATTTACATAGCTAGTTTTCATACATACGCATATTTTGTGTAATACGTTTGAAACATTGTGTTCTTTATTTATTTTATTTACTTATTTATCGATATTTCTTTGTTTTAATATTTACAATATTTAAAATGTGTTAATATGAAACTATTATTTTACTTTTATTAAGAAAATCAAAAGTAGAAAAAAACAAATACAAGCATTTGCTGCTGTATTCCTAAATATTTTAATACTATGTCAAAAATTATGAAATGGAACAATCCTGCATATTTTTATAGAATTATTAAAAACAAATAATACACACCTGTATGTGCATTTTTAATACTTTGAAATTGTGAAAAAGAATGTTGTCACTCACACAATAAAACTTCACCAGCATGTGCTGCTGTATTTCTTAAGGATTTGACCTTTTTTAAATTCACATATGCTGTCAAAACATATCAATTAAAAACAGAACAACTTTGTGCACATAAATCCACCATCCCCGTCACTTCTACAGTCATCACACTGGAGTAAAACACAGAGGCACCTGTTCAGGTCCAACTCCAGCTGTCTGAGCGCATGCGCACATAGCGCACATATGTTTGTGCTTGTCCAGGATGTGAACCACTGTAATGATGCCTCTGTTGAAGCGCTGGTCTTGGTCAGTTTAGTGAACATGGACTGTTGTTTTTGGGGTTTAGTTTTCAGCTCTTTTACCTTCTCTTTACGGAGGCTGATTCCCACTGGAGAATCTTCAGAAAAGTTGCTGTGAACTATGGTGAAATTCCGCTCCACGTTGCGTCTTTTACCGGCTGCCAGGCTCGTGCCACAGATCAGACACACGCACTTGTCTTTCACTTTTGTCAAACAGAAGTCCATGTCTCATTGTTGGTGAAAATAACTCCCTGACTATACTCGGCCCACTTAGTTGCAGGGCTGAACCCACTTCCTGCCTGGCATCTGGCTCATCCTGCTCTTCCTGGGCCCCGCCCCTCTCCAATGACAGACAGCAAACTCAGTGCTAAAGTTTGATTGACAGCTACTTGACCATTTCATCTCGGGAGGGGGGCAGGACACTTGTAATTTTGATTGGGTGGAAATTTAGACCTGTTCAACTAAATGACGATTCAACTTTGTGCTCTTATATTATTGACCCTTGGCAGCTACCAGTAGATCGCGAGCAACGTGTTGGAGACATCTGGACTAGTTCTATTTTTAGAACAGGCCTGCAGGCGACTCGCATGGTCCTTGCGGGCGACCTGGCGCCCACGGGCACCAGGTTGGTGATCCCTGATGTAGAGTGATGTGATTGAAGAAATGGGGAAAAGAATGAACACAATCTTTGCTGTACAGTGATGTTTATGACTTAGTGACATTATGCAGAGAGTGGCGCTGTGTAAAACCTACAAAAATGGAAGTTACTCTTTTTATTCAAGTGTTTCTTTTTTTAAGTTAGAATAGATCATTTGGACATTTTTCTTGTTTACCAAGCAAGTAGAAATCAAATTGTAACATTATGTTTCTCACCATAATCAGAACCTGTGTGGAAACATGCCTCATCTTTTGGTGCTAAATGATTATTATCCAATTAAAAAAAGGGTAAATACAGCACTGTAACTCTGTAACACTGTAAGTCTTAGGCCACTTTTAGCTTAGTTGTTTTTAAAGGGTTGTAACAAGTAACAAGAGTCTTTTTTTCTTCAGACACATCAGGAAAATACAGGAATTATGTCCAGTAGTAAAAAGACAACTCAATCAAAATAACACTGTCTTATAATGTTGACGTGCTGTGTCAGCTGATAGTTTACATTATAGCTCTGTTACCTTAGCTTTGTTTTTAGACAGAAAACAGCCACAGTAAAACCACAAATCACCTCTGTTTTCAACAAACACTCTATTGGTCACATACAGATCTGGAAAAATATAAGAGGCCACTGCAAAATTATCGCTTTCTCTGTTTTTACCATTTATAGGTATGTGTTTGAGTAAAATGAACATTTTTGTTTTGTTCTCCAAACTACCGACAACATTTCTCCTAAATTCCAAATAAAAATACTGTTATTTAGAGCATGTATTTGCAGAACACGACACATGGTCAGCATAACAAAAAAAAAAATGCAGGTGTTTTCAGACCTGAAATAATGCAAAGAAAACCAGTTCATATTCATTTCTAAACAACACAAACTAATGTTGTAACTTGGGAGAAGTTCAGACATTAAAATTTAGTGGAATAACCCTGATTTTCAATGACAGCTTTCACGTGTCTTGGCTCTCCTTCATTGCTGTTGGATGACTTTATGCAGCTCCTGACAGAGAAATTAAAGAAGCTCAGACATGTTCCATGGCTTGTGACCATCCATTTTACTCCAGAAGTTTTCAAAGTGGGTTCAGGTCTGGAGATTGGGCTGGACATGACAGGGTTTTCATCTGGTGGTCCGTCATCCACACCTTTATGGACCTAGCTGAGTCCAGGAGCATTGTCCTGATAGAAAAAAACAGTCCTCAGAGTTTGGGAACATTGTCAGAGCAGAAGTCCAGTAGTTTTCAATAGTTATTTTTGGATTCCAATTACTTCTGTGGTACTAATAGCACTGTTTTGCATATCGTAAAAAGATAGTGATGGCCACAGTAGTGGTTTTTAAACTTCTCCATCTTAAATAAGACATGGATCAGGTGTTTATTCAGTAGAATAAGGTGTGTTTGTGTTGGAATGCAACAGACACAGGAATGGAATGGCTGTCATACATGCAGACATGCTGATTTCACAGGAAAATGCAGTGGTCTCTGATTATTTTCCAGAACTATACATCCACAGGCTGATCAGTGGAAATAAATTCAGTTCTTTTATAAATATTAGTTCTGCAGTCCAATACATTCATGTACTTAGCAGAACAGCAGAACACTTGATTCTAATGATTTTAATGGCTTTTAATAAATAATACTTTGCACATATTATAACAGCTCTGTTAAATGTCAGTTGCATTGCTTGTATTCATTGTTTTACAAACGTTAATGACCATTTTACACCAACAGGAAACCAGTATTAAATATTATTTAGTAGGCCACATGGACATATGGAACTAGCGCACAATGACTCGAAATATGAAATAGCTGCTTCCATAAGGTTAAAAAAAAAACAACAAATATGATGTCAACCTGAAGGGAAGAGACTGAAGACCCTCCGTCATCATTACAGTCCTGTTTGGGATCAGTACGGGTTCAGGTGAAAGACAACAGCGAGGAAAGAGACGCTGGTAAGACGGACGTTGTTTGGCCCCTAGGAACCTGTATAGTAGAGGAATAGAACCCTGGAGTTGGAAGTTGTAAAGGAGTTGAAAGGATGTTAAGTTTCACTTTTGTTTCATCCCAGCGTTAGTTACGTTAGTTATGGACCAAACCCCCACGTATAACCCTCCCCGCCTCCGAGAAAAAAAAAAAAAGAAATCCCCCCTCTGTGTTTTTGACAAATCGCACCCTGCACACATGCACACATGCACGCGCACACACACACACACACACACACACACGTACACAAAGTGGCCTAAACAGTTTATCTGTCCTAACATAAATAATAATTAGGTTAATTTATTTGACAGTGTTTCTCTTCAGTTTGTTTAAACAGAATACCAGTTTGCTCTCTTGTTAATGTTGCATTTCATGTGGAATTTTTTTTGTTATTTTAAAGCAGAATGTGAACTGACAGAAATGTGATTAGATTTTTGTTGTTTGTTCAAAACTCCCTTTCAGGGAAAAGTGCAATACTAATGTTTAAAATACATGTAGTAATATTTTATTTTCTATTTGATTTATAGCAGCAGAATTATATTATTCCTGTTTTTCAATATTCTATTGTTTCCAAAAATTGGTAGAAGAATGTTCAAAAATTCATAAATGCATTAAAGACATTTTGAGGGGTTTTCTTTCTTCCCGTACTGAACCGAAAAAAACTGAACCGTGGCTTTGAAAACCGAAAACGTACCGAACCGAAAATTTTGTGTACCGTTACAGGCCTATTATTTAGACAATGATTCAGAGGCCTGATTTCTGACATTTTTCCCATCGTGGGCAGCACTTCATATTATAAAACTTCATTATGATTTCTCAGTTTATACATTTACAAGTACTTTTTTTGCCATAAATCAAGAGTTTATAGAAACGCATTCATGTGATGTCAAATTCAAGAACCAATTACTGTACATTAGCAGCAGCGGCACTGTGCAGCAGCATGGGTCCAGCTGGTACAGTACAGTACTTAGTCCACTGATGACACATTGTACTTTATATATGTCAGTATTTATAATGGATAATGCAGACATTTAAAATATTCTCAGTATTTATGTCTTGCTGAGGGCAGCCTGCATTAAGTACTCTACTGTACCACCCTCGATGATATTTCACTTAGAGTTTAATACCAAAATACCATCTAATGCTCCAAATATTGCATCATGAGCCTACTGGTGCTCCCCCATGTCCGAAAAAATTTTGTGGGGGGTATGATGTGCCGGACGATATGTAACCCCCCCACCCCCACCCCTTTCACAAACCTCAATCCATAAGCGGGGGTTTTTATAGCTCTGTAGATAAAGCTGTGAGAAAGTGAAAGTGAACTCCCCTCACCTTATCATTGTCTACCTGCTGCCCCCCGAATTTGAATTTGCAACCAGGGGGTGAGGGGGTGGGGGAGTGATGTGTTGGACGATATTCAACCCCTACTATTACTGTTAGCATACAAGGTTTTAATAGCCTTACAGAAGTATTTACCACTTTTTTTTGTAAAGAATGAAAGATGAATTAATGTCCTGTTGTATCAAAGGTCTAATAGAAATCAAGAACGAGAATAAAGCTATCTTCAGATATTAAGAATAATCAAGAACGTCCAACATGAGTGATATAATTTGAGATGTTTCTGTTTCTCGTAAACATTAAAAGAGTGTTGACATTGCTACCAACATTTCCTTAAGAATAGTTGATATCCCTGACAAGCCAGTAACGCTATGAGCTGTTTAAATATGAAATGTCATTTGAAATTGACAAATGAGCCGTACCACGGTACATGCTCGTACCAAACCGTGAGGGGCGCACCGAACTGTGAGGGGCGTACCGAACAGTTTGACGGTACGACATGTACGGTTGCACCCCTAGTATTTACATAAACATTCTCAAGAGCCGTGGCTTGTGAAGTGGATTTCTTGTAGGACAGTGGACTTGTGCTGCCAGGTTCCACTGTATGCTTTCCTTTAATATTCAGTGTTTGTATCACAGTTCTAGGTTTCTGTGGTCATAAATTGTCTCCTGTGTTATTTTACTGATGAATGCAGGCGACAATGGGCAGTATTTATGTTGGTGTGTTTCTCTAACTCTGATCTGCAGAGTCCCCGTGTCGAGGTGAACCGGTCAGGGATTACCACCGAGTGCAGCGTGGCTCCGTCCTCTGCCAGACGTCCAAGCCCTTCTCCTGGGTCGAATGCCGAGGTCGGTGCCAGGCCGGGACCGATCCGAACGTGACCGCCGCTGCCGCCTCCTGCTGCGCCCCCCTGAGGGTCCGCCGCCGCCGGCTGACCTTCGAATGCGACGACGGGACCTCGATCACGCAGGACATGGAGAAGCCTGTGGAATGTGGCTGCAAGGAGTGTGTGTAGTACTGTGGATGTGATGGTGCGCACATACACACATGCAAACACAACACACACCAAGCTAAAGAGGTACACACACTGTAGGGATTCTCTCACTGATAAACAGACATTTTCCATTTTTGGTTCTGTGTTTTTGCGGACAGCTCCAGTTTTGTAACATAAAGACAGTTCTTCCCTCTCGAGACATGAAATCAACAATCGACCTCATCATCGTCATCTTCCTCCTGCTCTCCGACTACATAACTCCAGCTCATTATTAAGGTACACGTGTCCATCACAGCCGCGACGGCGAGTGGCAACTTGTCACAGGAAATGAAGGTATTAAATTGCTTTGAAATAAAAAGGTTTGACAGTCCACAGACCTGTTACAAATCACTCCACTATATATTATTTTGTTGTTAGACATGTAATGTATGCTCTCACGTCTCAGACTGTATACTCTATAAGCCTATGTACACTATGTGGACAAAAGTATTGGGACATGTTGAAATCAGATGTTTCTTTTGTAACAGGGGTCTGGTCTACAAAACAATAACAATAAATGTCATAATATAGTTTTATATTGTGATAAACATCATTGCATTGCAGTGGTTAGTTTTGTTTAAATTGTTACCCCACCCTCCGAAGGGGAGGCAAGGGATATTGTTTTTGGTTTGGTTTGTTTCTTTGTTTGTTAACACTCTAGCAGCAAAACTTTTGGTTGAATTCATACCAAATTGGGTTCATAGATTTTCAGTGACCCAGAATAGATTTCATTTCATTCAGGGAACAGTAGGACAAAGTTTACATTTTTGATGAATTTAAAAAAAAAAAAAAAAAAAAAAGATTTTTTCCCATTTACTTATAATGGGTGAAATTTCAAATGTCTGTAGCCGAAAAACTATTGGTTGAGTTCATACCAAATTGGGTTTATAGATTGCCAGTGACTCAGAATAGATGTGATTACATTTTGGGAAAAGTAGGCCAAAGTTCTAAATTTTTATGAATTTAAAAAATAAATTCTCCCATTTATTTATAATGGGCGAAATTTCAAATGTCTATAAAAACATCAATTTTGTTTTAATTTACTCGAAACTTGGCAATTGGTATGCTGACATCAGCACATGCACAGACATGATGACATCAGGTGGATCGATGCCAAAATAAGCTACAATACGTGCAAAGGGCGGGGTTTGTTATGCCAGGAACCACTGTTTATCTTTACTTCCAAAATGCCTGTGATGGTTTTTACTTAATTTCTCTCAGCATGTTTTTTTTTTTTTTTTTTTAATCCATGACTGTGATTTTAAATGTTCTACCTCTAAATTTCTAAAATATTTTTCATGCTCTGACGCTCTGAGGTAAATAATAATTTTCTATCATCATCAGTCTTCTATCATCTCTGAGGCATTTTGGAAGCAAAGATAACAGTTTACACAAAACTAACTAATGCAATACAATGGTATTTATTACAATATAAATCCAAATTATGGCATTTGTTATTATTGTTAAGTAGCCCAGACTCATGTTAGAAAAGAAACACCTGAATTCAACGTGTTCCAATACTTTTGTCCATATTGTGCATTTCTTGAGTCTGGTAGTGTGATTAAGGACTGAAAGGCTGCTGGAATAATAATAATACCACATGGACAGTATGGTTTGTATTTAATCCTTCACCACTGAGACTCGCCTCTTGTTCGTCTAATATTCTTCTATATTCCGTATTTCCACTTAAAGTATCGTGTGTTCGGCTTGTTCTTATGACTGAAAGAATCTGGTGCAGTCACACAACCTCAAACAAGTGCAGCATCACAAACTGCGATAATAAAGGTGGAATTCAGTGACATGTTCCAGATTAGTCATCTCAGTGTTTACACCCCTGCAGAAAACCTCAGACTTCAGAGTATTATGTAAAATGAGCCATTAATAAGGATTTTTCATCAAACCTATTCGTTTGACTTGTTAATAAGTGACAATTGGGCCACGTTATATGAGGAGAGCAGATTTGTAAAAGTTTATTTACTGTTAATTTTCTTAAAAATTATAAAGTTTGGAGTAAAACCCAGATATTGATTTAAAGCAGGGGTGTCAAACTCATTTTCTTCCAGGTTCCACATTCAGCCTAATTTGATCTCAAATGGGCCGGACAAGTAAAATAATAACACAGTAACCTATAAATAATCTCAAATCTTTTTTTTTGTTTTGTTTTGTTTTTTGTTTTAGTGCAAAAAATTACATCAAATTATGAAAATATGTACATGTACAAACTATCCTTTCACAAAAAACCTGTGAATAACCTGAAAAACTGCAGTTCCTTAAGAAAAAAAAAAAAGAAGTGCAATTTTAACAATATTATGCCTCAACTTATCATTTATACACCTACGAAGGCATAAAACATTTAGTAACAGACAGAATATTGTTAAAACTGTACTTAATTTTCATTTCAGGTGGTTCGTGTTTGTTCAGGTTATTCACATTTGTTTAAAGTTTATTGTTTAAGGATACTTTGTAAATGTAAATATTTTCATAACATAATATTGTTTTTCACATTAAACCAAGAAGAAAACTTGTAGTTGTCATCATTTATAAGTTATTATGCTGGGACCATATTGTTTTGTACGTGGCCGCTGAAGTAAAACAAGTTAAACACCCTTGACTGTTAATATATTCAAGGTAATTTTTGCAAATGCATCCCGTAGTTCTGGCCTGCAGGCCACATGTTTGGCACCCCGACTTTAGACGATAATCACAAATCAGAATGCGAAAGTGTTAACCAAAAAACACAAAAAACCACAATTATGATCACATGTTTCATGTTACTAATGATTTACGTGACTTTATTTCATGGAATGTTATTAAGTGTATCGATATAGATAATAATGTTTCCCATATTTTTGTTTATATCAGTAATGTTGGTTAAAAACAGGAAAATATTCTGCTTTGGTGGAGAGTTTTCCATCTCTACTGACTAAAGTAAAGGTTTCACATAGGGATGCACCGATACTGATACCAGTATCAGGTATCGGGTCCGATACTCAGCGTGTGTACTTGTACTTGTACTCATAAAAGTACTCCAATACAACCACACTGATACCACTTATGGCAGCGTGACATTCACAGTTAAGTGCAGCAGGTACGCGGCCGAGGAGTAATGTCAGCAGTGTGGAGATGTAACTAAATAAATGACGGTGACAAAAGTAACGCTGACTGCAAGTAGCGTTAAAGATATGGACGGAGCGTTCTGTCCGTTCTATGCGTACATTTCATCCATTTTCCAGGTGCTCGCGGATGCGTACCCAGACGGAGAATACTACCAGGAATGAGTTAGTCAGTGAGTGGGGTAGCCGTGGCTCAGAAGGTAGAGTGGGTCATCCAATAACTGAGGGGTTGGGGGTTCGAATCCTGCTCTGTTCTAGTCTTGTGCCGTTTTGTCCTTCGGCAAGACACTCGCGCTATTTGAATGCATATAAATGTTCAGTGGAGGCCGGAGGGGCTGTTTGGCGTGAATTAGCAGCCACACTTCCATCAGTCTGCCCCAGGGCAGCTGTGGCTACAGAAAAAATGTGGTTTACCACCACCAGAGGGAGAATGTGAGAGTGAATGGATAATGGATCAATAACGTAAAGTGCTTTGGGTGCCTTGAAAAGCACTATAGAAATCTAATCCATTGTTATTACTGACATATTTATGAAAACTACCCTCATCAACAGGGGCACTGCTACCAATTGTAGGCCCCATGAAAGGTAAACGTTGTGGACCCTTTCATAAAATTCAGTATCTTGTCGATCTGTCGGAGCGGAGGGGATGTGGTCCATACATACCGTCCCTTACACTAGCGTGAAAATGAAACTGAAACTTTGTGTACTTTCAACATTTGACTCCCGACTTCAGTTTCTCTATTACACAGCGGATCTTACACGAAATTTTCACAACTTCTAACGTGTATCCACCGAACCACCTCCACTGCTCTATGGGCCCCATGAAATTGTCATGTTTACCCCCCCCCCCCCCCCCCCCCCATCGGTGACCCAGCTCATCAGTATCAACATTAGTATCCACATTAGTGTTACCTCTGTCATCTCCATATTTATTATTACTGACTTTCTTCTTCTTTTTCTTCTTCTCAAAAAACTTTACTCTTCTTCATAGTATTTTTCCAGTATGGATAATGAAGAGCGGCGCCCCCTGGTGGATTGATTGAGAAACACTCATTCCAACACATTAAATGTCAGGAGTAGCTCTTTATTCCAATCAGCCTAATGACAATAAAGCACATTTTCAAAAGGAACTAAGAACTGTAATGGTATTATTAAGTACTCATATCTGTACTTGTTATTGGCAAGTACTCAAATGTCAGTCCTTGTACTCGTACTCAGTCTGGAAAAAATGGTATCGGTGCATCCCTAGTTTCACAGTTCACAGACCTGTTTAAACTCATTCCAGAATATACAGGGTGTAACAAAAAAAAAAAAAAAACTAACTAAAACCCCCAGTCCTGCATTTGATAATTTTTGGAACTTTCTTTTATGGATGTCAGTAGGTAGGGGATTGATGGATATTTGTCCAAATTTACAGACCCAGGTTTTCATGCATGAGTGAGCAGGGGCAAATCGCGCAATCCAAGTTAAAACTGGTTTGTGCAAAGTAGCTGTGGGATTTAAATCCAATCAATCAAAGGTAACCCTAACTTGGCCTGTCCTCAGTGACATTTTCAGGCCTAAACAAGTTGAATTAACTTTGAAAGGCAGGAACAGCTGCCATGGGTAAAGAAATGAAATTAACATGGTGGCCAAAGTGTTAATGCTGTAACCTGGCAATTCTGTGGAAAACAAGATGGATGCCCATTGTCCCCTCCCATGACCTTTGATTGGATTTAAATCCCACCGCTACTCCGCGCAAACCAGTTTTAACTTGGATTGCACAATTTGCCCCTGCTCACTCATGCATGAAAACCTGGGTCTGTAACTTTGGACAAATATCCACCAATCCCCTACCCACCGACGTCCATAAAAGAAAATTCCAAAAAATATCAAATGTGGAACCGGGGGTAATTTTTCAAAATGTATAGTGTTTTTTTTTTTTTTTTATACACCCTGTATTATCTTATTATTATTAGACAACGTCAGCGTTTTGTGTCTTCTGCTATATTTGTGATTCCACATTAGTTTGGACTTCTTGAAGCTGAATTGTATGAGGTAAAGTCAGTATTTACTTGTTCTCTATACAAATGGTTTTTCTCATTAGCAGCAGACATTTAGCAAAAATGAGTTGAAGTAACTGTCATGTTTATTCTCCATTTTCAGCTTGAGGTGAGAAAGAGGGGATTTCCAGTAACTCACTCCTTACCTACTTCAATAACAGTTGTTGGTTTAAATGATGAGTTTAGTTTTTCTTCTGTTAAACCCTGCTTATCTATAATCAGTGTTACAGTAGTCAACAGTGGAGAAATAAACTGGAGCTTTTTGATGCACTGTTGTGGACACAGGCAGCAAAATGGGTTTTATTTACTATATAGCAGTGGAAAAAAGTTCTCTGACACAATTACATTTTTACACAGTCTTAAATATTGTGCAATATTTGCAGACAAAAGTCTTCTTTGTAGATAGATAGATAGATAGATAGATAGATAGATTGATAGATTGATTGATTTACTTATCCCCAAGAGGAAACTCCAAATACGGTCACCGCTCCACAGAAACAGTCCTACCACATCAACAATAAATAAATAAATGCAGAGTGTAAATAGCTAAGAATGTGCTTCTAAATGTGTGGCTTAATCAGGTAGACATAATCAAATGTAAATGATTTTTTCCTGGTATATAATAATACCAGGATTTCCATCCATTCCAGATTTTTGTCCAACCGATTTCTCGCAGACTATCCACCTAGTTCGTCAGACAAAGTGCGATTAGATTAAAAATTAAGACTCGGTCAGAATAATATTTGTCTTGGTTTGACTGAAATACCCAAAAAGGACAGTAATTTAGTTTAATCTAGTTTACAATTATCTTTCATTTAAAATTCAGCATTAATCCCTGACTTGGCAGGGTATCAGTGAGCAGGAGGGGCGGGGTGTCGGTAAGCTCCGCCTATTTTTTTCACTTGTTTTGGTTTACTGATAACAAAAAAAAAATAACAGTTTGGTCAAACTTTCCTCAGTTTCACCATGTCATGTCCTGGATGTTTCAGCAGGTTTATTTTCTGCTGAAACATCCAGTTTTGACCTCCATGGAACTGAGCATGTGCAGAAGGAGCATGTGGGTTTGGAGAATGGAACAACGCTGGGCACAGTTCAGTGATTTAAGACTGATTCTTAATGCAATATGTCACAAATGCAGGGGGGGAGAAAAACATTTTTCCACCACTGTATTTGGATTGAAGCTCCTCGGTATCTATTTCTTTTTAACCATTTATAGTTCACTCATAGAAATATCTGAAATTCAAAACTTCAACCTTAGTGCGTTATTGGAGGACTTAACAAGACTTTCTTACTTTTGGGAAATTTTTCAAAAATTTGTACTGTTATGTAGAAAATCAATGTCAATGAAGTTACCATATTTGGTTCCTTACCCATAAGAGGCAAAAGAAAAAAAATTGTAGTGGTAGTAGAAGCAGTAGTAGTTTATTCGATCATTAGTTACTTTAAACAACAAACAAAAAAACTACATATCCATTGTTTCATATACAATGCAACCGAAAGGGTTTAGGCTGAAGTTAATACTTATTTTGCCTAACCCTATTTACAAGTAACACAATGTTTCCACATGAAAACAAACAAACAAACAATACAATTTTCAATGTAATCCTTGCTAAATATACAACAGAGGAGAATATATATTTAATTTAATTCAGGTAAATCATGTCCTTGTCTCAACTACCAGTATTGATCCTAGTCTTTTAAACAAGTGTTTTCTTTAGTCAATCCTGAACTCTATATTTTTGAATAATAGTTAATTTTAAAAGTTGTAATTGTTTTAGACTATTTGAATCAATCTTCCAGGCCGTTCCAAAGATTAACCCCTCTAACGGAAATACATCTACTGTTTTTAGTTGTTCTTGCCTTAGCTTTTTTAAAAATGCCGGTTCCTCTGAGGCTGTACTGAGTTTTCCTACATTCGAACATCTCCTGGATGTAAAGAGGGAGAAGATTATTGTGTGCCTTGTACATCACTACCACTGTATTAAGGTCAACAAGATCATTTTCAGTAAGTTAACCCTTTCATGCATAGTGGTCACTACAGTGGACAGTTATTCTACTGCTGTTTTCTTGTATATTCATGGGTTTTGTTGTTTTCGTTGCATATCAGCCAGCACAGTGGACACTTATGTACCATCCCATACACTGCAATTCATACCATTACTGTCTTTTTGCATATTATCTGCATGAAGTTAGTAATAACTAGTATTATAGTATGTTAAAATGTGAGAAAATATCAGTTTAGCTGCGTGAAAAATGTTTTTATTTCATAGTTTTCACACAGTATCTCATTTTCTGATGAGTTTTAAATAAGTGTTTTGTTTGTTTTGCTTCAAAAGTTAAATGCATGGTGTCCCGCTGAGTGGACATTTTTGTAACTTCATGAAAAACAAGTTCATTAAAAAAATTTCAGTTGCATTGCTTTTTTTTATGTCTAAAGAGGAATTTTAAAAAACTCAGGAAAAAAATCTCAACTAAAGTTCTCATAATTCATGCATGAAAGGGTTAAGCTTCTGTAAAAATAGAGTTTGTTGGTGCATAAAAATCTGCATTAGTAATAATTCTTATTGCCTTTTTTTAAGTAAAAAGATAGGATGAATATATGAATAGTAATATTTAATAAAAGTAGTCATTTAAGAATTATATGTAAAAAAAAAAAAAAAAAAAATTATAAAGAAAAACAAATTTATGATGAAAGGAACATGTATTTTAGAACATTAGAACATCACTTTTAGAACATTAGACCAATATAAGTGCTGATCCAGACCCCTGTCCACATCCACATTCTCCCTTTGAACATCATTCCTTACATTAGTACCATTACTTCATGGTACCTAACAAAGCAGGTACACTCACTGTTCATGCAGAGGTGGACCTTACAGACCCTGTAGACCACATTGGACCTGAGATTATTGCCTCACTGTCCTCACTGGAACTGTTGCTGTCACTGTCTTGTAATGTATGTGGAAATGACTAATAATAGTTACTTGCCTGATAAAGGGTTAAGACATATCTGGATGAAATTGTTTAGTTGCTAATTACTTACGTCACACAAACTGGAGGGAAAAAGTCATGGGTCAACAGAAGGAAACCAAGTATATTCTCCAACTCATCTGTTCATATACTGTACTTCATATACTCAGATACTATTTTTATGCTCACTGTTTAAGACAGTAGAAGTTAAAAGTCAAAGTATGTCACACTATATAGACTAATACAATAATATTTCTTGTCAGTTATCACTTCTGTCAGTGTTTGGTGGTGTATGTACCTCTACCTGCATTTCCTATTTTCCTCTGGTTTTGCTGTGTTCAAGCCATTTCTGGGGGTCAACCTTCAGTGGGTTTGTTTCTCCAGCCAATAAATATATCCTGCATATATCCTGTAGCACACATGGGTAGACAACCAGTGGTGTAATGGTCCCTGGAGAAGTGAGTGTACTCTCAATTTTTGCCCTTTTTTTTGTAAGTAGGCCAGAAAAATCCCCTGTTTTAGAAACAGTGACATGTAAGACTAATCTGTTTAGTTTACCAAAAAATCCATCAGTAGTATTTGCTCACTATTATAAAATTATCATGACTTGATCAGGAGCAGTTTGTAGGTTTTACTGGTCACACAAACAGTTGTATGAATGTAAATGTATTAAACATGAGGCAAACATAGGATAATGTTAGCCTTTCATAACGTTAACCTACTCACACAGTTTAACTAATGGCTACAACATCTCTTCTCTAAATGTGCAGTCATATGGCCAGTAGTTGAAAACAGTGACTCATTCTTTTTTTTTTTTTTTTTTTACTTAAACTTTTATTGGTTTTTCAACAAACAAAAAAAAAGAGACCAATGCTTTGACTTACACATTGAATTAGATACCTGTACAAAGTGCGTAGAAATTTTTTTTAAAAATAATAGTAAAATAAGAGAAAATAAACAGACAGACAGACAGACAGACAGACAGACAGACAGACAGACAGACAGACAGACAGACAGACAGACAGACAGACAGATAGATAGATAGATAGATAGATAGATAGATAGATAGATAGATAGATAGATAGATAGATAGATAGATAGATAGATAGATAGATAGATAGACAGATAGATAGAAAAAGTAAATTAGAATGAGAGAGGGATTCATGTAGCTCCGTGACGTGATGGTACACAGGATAAACTCAACCAAATCAAGGCCACTGGGACCATGTAACATGTGACTCATTCTGAAACTACTGTAAAACTTACCTCAGAATTATGTATTCTATCAAAGTAGGTTCTCTCGATATGTGTCACTCATTTGAAAGATGTTTATTCTGCCTTTCTTGTTCGCATATCCAATAATCACACATCTTTCAATGAGAGGTGCAGTGACCTGTCAATCAACTGGGGTGGCACTGGCACCTGAGGGGTCCAGTCAGGTTCCAGAGGTGGGTAACGCTAAGCAGAGCCCTTGCTCTGGCGCTAAGTTAGCATTATTTTCCTTGGCATGACCCGTCCTACTCTACCTCTGATTGGCTCATCAGTCCTCATGCCTAAACTTAACCAATCTAATCATTAGTCGCTTTTCCATTGACCCTCAAATAAGACTTGCACATAAAAATTTACCTAATGGAAAAACGATAATTTCGCCAAAAGTCTCATTTCTTGATTAAAAGTTTTTGCACTGGCAAGAGGTGGTTTTTCGGGTGTAGCGCAAATGGTATATCCTGCAAAACTGCAATGGAAAGACCTTTTTTCGCAACTAGAGTCAGGTAATTAAAAAAACGGATGTTGACGTTACAACAAGCGAAGAAGACGAAGAAACATGTCGCGTTATGTGTGGACACACCAGGAAACCTAATCATTTTTTAATTTAGTACGAGATAGAGGGGTAATATATAATAATAATGAATATATCTGTAAATCCACACCATGTTTACGTTTGTCACCATGTTTATGGAATGACTTCTCGTGTCATCTCGTGATAATAAATAAACAAATCATCGCATTTGTGATTTAATGGAAAAACTGACATTACGCACTTCTGTTTTTTCAACATTTAGTAAATATCGGTAAAGTTTTGCACAGATGTCCAATAGAAAAGCAACTAGTGAAGGTACCAAGTACTAGCCAATTAGAGAAAGAGTAGGGCGGGTCATGGCTTCTCCATCCTAGGGGGAAACATGGGCAATTTGGCTGTAGATACTACCGAATGGTGCACATTAGGGGGATTTAGAAGTGGGTATACCCAATGCTGACTGAAAAATAAGTCGATATACTCCATATACTACCGTATACCCTGGACTACACCTCTGTGGAAAACAATATAAAACCAAAACAACTCCAGTTACTTGGCTATCTCCTGTTTCTGCTCTACTCACAAACTCTACAGTTCTGTTTGAGAGACAAAGTCCTGGGCAAAGAACGCACATATACACAAGCCTTTCTTTTGCCTCAGGTGTAATCGTAGTATTTTTGGAAGTTTCTGCTGGAATAAGGGTGAATATTTCTACCACACATTGCTGGGATTTTCATTCCCCTTAAATGTTTATGTGTATTTTCACTGTCAAAACTCCCCTCTCGCTATGTATCAGAATAACAAAGTCAGAGCTCCAACTACAACAACTGGAAATGGTATCTTTTTATCTTTATTTTTTTATTTGCAGTTTCCTTTTACAGGTATTTAGTAATTTTAGTGTTTTACTCATGTTTTGTAAATGTACTGTCACAGCATCTTCCACTCAGCTCCTCACAAGAATTAGAAAAACAAGCCATAGAACTTTGACATCTCCTCAGAACAACAGTGGGGGGTGTCAGACCTATCTATAGCACTACCACGGAGATAATAAGGTGTGGAAACAGATATGTCAATGCAAGACTACATTGACTGTGAATTGTCTTTTACAGTGTTGTAGGAACAGTTTTGCAAAGGTTCTTATAATTCGAACACAGAGACAGAATCAGGAATTCATTTTTCATCGATATTACTACTTTTTTCTTGCCACACTGCTTGCTCCTTCTATTCAATCAGTCGCTCCCTGATTATTCACTGTGTTTAACACTATACTGAAAAATTATTGCAAATATTACTGATTGCTGCCTCAGTTTGTTAGTTTGTGTGACAGTATAACGGAGTCTGGTAGTTTTGAAGGGAGCAATATAAAACTTCATTTTCCAGCTGTTAGCAGTTCTCAGCAGTGAAAATAATACCAAAAAAATACTTATTTTTAGGTGGATAAAATTGTTTTGCGGCTGCCTCCATCCACAGCAGTACGTCACCATCTACTGTAGGTAAAACGCTGTGTAAAAACCTCTCACAACCAAACTAACCCTTTGAATCAGGGGTGTCAAACTTACGAAATTACGGGTGCTTAAATTACACTGAAGATATTAACAGTCACTGGTGTCAAATTCATTTTAGTTCAGCAGCCACATACAGACCAATTCGATCGAAAATGGGTCGGACCAGTAAAATACTATCACGATAACTTAAAAATAATAACTCCAAATTTTTACCTTGTGCACGTGCATGTTTGTTTGTTTGTTAGCAAGATAACTCAAAAAGTTATGGACGGATTTTCAGGAAATTTTGATACTAGCACAAGGAAGAAATGATTAAATTTTGGTGGTGATTGCTTTTCTTGTTCTCTTTGTTTTAGTGTCAAAAAAAATTTTGAATTACATGAAAATGTTTACATTCACAAACTATGCTTTGACAAAAAATGAAAATAACGTGAACAAATATGAACAACCTGACACGTTTTAAGAGAAATAAGTGCAATATTAACAATATTCTGCCTGTTACTAAATGTTTTGTGAATTTGTAGATCCACTGTGATCCGTACGTTGTAATGCACATGCGAAAATGATAAACTGAGGCAGAATATTGTTAAAATTGTACCTATTTTTCTTGAGAAATCTCTTGTTTGTGGTTGTGAATAAAGTTTTTAAAGGATAATTTGTAGATGGAAACATTTTCATAATAAGTTTTTAAAGGATAATTTGTAGATGGAAACATTTTCATAATAAGTTTTTAAAGGATAATTTGTAGATGGAAACATTTTCATAATAAGTTTTTAAAGGATAATTTGTAGATGGAAACATTTTCATAATAAGTTTTTAAAGGATAATTTGTAGATGGAAACATTTTCATAATAAGTTTTTAAAGGATAATTTGTAGATGGAAACATTTTCATAATATAATTTTACTTTTTTTCCCCCTCCAAAACTAAAACTATTAAAAAAAATTTTGGAGATGATATTGCTAATAGCTTATTATGTTATTATTTTCTGGTCTGACCCAGTTGCGATCATACTGGGCTGTAAATGGCCCCTGAACTAAAATGAGTCAGACACGTTTTAAATCAGTGTGTTCTAAAACTGAAGGATCTTCTTAAAATCTCCTGTATTGCACTGATTCATTGCACATGTCATTTCATTTACGTCTCACTGACAGTGTAAGGCTTATTTGCAGATGCTTATTTCATAAAATTGCTAGATGTCGTACAGAAATCCCGTGCACTGCCTGAGCCTGACACTGCACTAGCCTTTAAAATAGAGGTGGCAGAAACAGTAAGGGCTCCACAGTTGTCAAAGACGGGACAAAATGATCCAGATCTGCTCAGACTAATGGTGGGAAAAAGAGTAAACATCTGCAGCGGTCACTTCAACGGCTCATTAGAGAAGAAAAGAGAAAAAAAAACTGAGGAGAATGAGTCGTCATCCTGTTCCACATCCTCCGGGATGACATGAACACAGGGTCAAGGTCAAAGGTCACAGGGTTAGCGGCGGATGGCGGAGGGGTCAGGACATGTTCCCACCGACGCTGTGTCTTAAGGTTTAGACTGGGACAGATGGACGAGCATGTGTCTAACTCAAATACACTATATGGACAAAAGTATTGGGACACGTTTCAATTCAGGTGTTTCTTTTCTAACATCGGTCTGGGATACAAAACAATAATGACAAATGTTAAAATGTAGTTTTATATAGGGATAAATATTGCATTGCATCGGTTAGTTTAGTTTAAATTGTTATATTTGCTTCCAAAATGCCTCAAAGATGGTTTTTACTTAATTTTTCTCAACATTTATTTTTTCATAACAATGATTTTAAATGTTCTACCTCTAAATTTCTAAAATATTTATACTTATGAAGAAAAATCTCCCATTAAACTTTAAGAGAATATTGATGTTTATAAACCATATGGACAAAAATATTGGGACATATCATGGCTACAGCTGTAAGATGTCCTGTTCATGATGATTTGAGATAAAAAAAAAAAAAAAACATCAATATTCCTTAACATTTAATGAGAGATTTTTCTTCTCAAGTGAGATGTGAAGAAAGTAGATGCTTAGTTGTGGTAGAAAATTGTTTTTTACAGTCAGAGCACTTTTTTTTTTTTTTTTTTTTGTAGAAATTTATAGGTAGAACATTTAAAATCAGTCACGGATAAAAAAAAAAATCAGTCAATGTATCTTATCAATGTTGAGGGAAATTAAGTAAAAACCATCTCTTAGACATTTTGAAAGCAAATATGACAATTTAAACAAAACTAACCAATGCAATGATATTTATCACAATATAAAACTATATTCTGACATTTGTCCTTATTGTTTTGTTTTCCAGACCCCTGTTAGAAAAGAAACACCTGGATTTAATGTGTCCTAATACTTCAGTCCATATAGTGTATTTAAGAACACCATATTTCCTTCAACATCTGCTTTGAAAATTACTGTTAAAAAGTATTTATCCACAGAATAAACACAACGGTAATCGAATCAGTCAATAAAGCTTTTTTGATGGTTTTGCTGTGGTTCATACTCAGGATTCATTCACTGTGGGTCCTCACAAGTATAGAAGTCGAAGTCTTTGTGTCTATTTGTCTTCGGAAGCCGCTTCCAAACAATGAGATGCTTCAATAATGAGCTTCATTATGCGCTGATGCAGTCAGTGTGTTTGTTTGGATCAGACTCTTCCTTCCCGATTTGTCAGAACAGCCAGTGAACACATCATTTTAACACAGAAAATGTAGCTTTTATATATGACATGTTATTTATGTGGATGTGAAACTAAAATAAAAGGTGCGTAATATTGAGTTTTAACATGTTTTGTTTGTATTTTAACCTTTGAATTTTCCATTCTGTGTCAAGAAGCAGAATTAAACTAATGTAGCTTTTATTGTTCTTCTCATAATTGCAATACATCTACACACAGTAACAGCCTAACAGATTGTAATATATATTATAAGCATATTTGATTTTGTCATAGTATTTTTATATGTTGAAGAGGATGTTGTCTTTGTTTTATGTGTAGCTTGTAGAGGAATCTTCAGTTGCTGGAAAAAAAAAAATGTTTCTGCATCATTCATGGGAATTTTACAAAAACAAAAATGCAAAAAAAAAAAAAAAGTTATATGAAATAGGTTCATATTGTCTTATCTGACAACAAGTAGTGCATCTTTTCCTATTTATTGAAATAAAGAGCTGTTTCTCCTTCATGGTTTTTCTATCTTTCTTTCTTCCCAGCCTTGACATTGGCTCTGGTTTTCATGTTGTTGTTGCACTGACCTTTGCCCTCATTGTGTCACGGCTGTCCACGCTGAGGCGATGGGTGATGGCAGCCCACGGAGGCAGGGAGAGGAAAAAAAAAAGACGGAGATGGAAGGATGACAGAGGCCGGTGTGAGGAGGAGAAAAAAGATGGAGGAAAAGAGGGGAAGACAGGGATGTCCTGCAGGGAGGGAGGGGGGTGGTGCTGTGAGACTGAAGCCGTTTAATGAAACAGTGATTTATGCGTCCCCTCGTAACCATAAAACATAATATATACCCCCATCGGCTTTGACAGAGCCCCTCCTCCCCCTTCCAGTCTGCTCTCCACTGAAGCCCCTCCATAACATCCACCCCCACCCCTCATACCTCCACCTCTGCAGCCCATCCAGCCGGCCTCCGACACCAACCCCCCCCCCCCATTTTTTTTTCCTCAACCTTTCTTCACTACCACCCTTACCCCTTCCCCCTCTTTTCTGTCTCTCTGCATCTTTAAAGGAGGATAAGATCATGGCAGCAGCACCTTCCCAACCCCCCCCCCCCCCCCCCCCCCAATTCCAATAAAGCCACCACATCTTCTCACAGGGATGATGTGCTGCACACAAAGCACAAAAAAATGAAAGAAAAAAATAAATAATAAAAGTCTGTTCTGTGAAGGGAAGCTGATTGTCAGCTGCACGGAGGCAGACGATTGATCAGTCACATAACTGAGGCGTTTGTCTCCAAATAGAACCGGTGCATTCAATTTGTGAAAATACACATCGTCCACCATGAGTAATACAGATAATTTACAGAATGTTAGTGTCAGACTGAACTACTGCTACGTAAACTTAGAAATAAAAGGAACTGTATTTAATCTTTGCGGGAAAATTGGGTCATTAAAGCAGAAAAGATTGTAATACATGGCTTGTTTATATTTCTATAGATAGACGAATAGACAAGAAAGAAAAATACATACAATACGTGACAAATGTGTATGAAAAACAGATCAGATGTAGCGCATAATAACTGAAGAAAAAAAAAGTAAATATATGAGGAAGAGATGAATAATAATAAAAAAACATGTCAAGAAAAAAAATAATGACATGCAATAAGTGACACAAAATGAAATAATTATTAATGAAATCTTCAAATAACCAAATAATGAAGGAGAACTGAGATGAGAACAAACACAAATAAATCATAATGAATAATTAAATATAAGATAACTAAAAAATTATATGATGAAATAATGAATAGATAATAACGGAAGAACAAGCATAACAGAAACAAAAAATGAGAATGATGTGAGAATTAACATGTAACATGTAATAATGAATCACTCCATTAAAAAAACGTATATATATATATATATATATATATATATAGAGAGAGAGAGAGAGAGAGAGAGAGAGAGAGAGTAAAGAAAATAAAATAATACAAATGACTAACACAAGTAAATCATAATGAATAAGAAAGAAGAAAGAACTATCACAAGACAACTAAATATTGTATGATGAAATAATAATGAATAAATAACGGAAGAACAAGCATAACAGAAAGAAATAATGAGAATAATGCAAGAATTAACAAGTAAATAATAATGAATCACTCCATTATGAACAATAAGTAGCAAAAGAACAAGCTTAAAATCATAATAGATTAAAAAAAAACATATATATATATATATATATATATAGTAAAGAAAATAATACAAATGACTAACACAAGTAAATGACAAATAAATAAATAATAGTTAAGAAAACTATCAGTAAAAAATTAGAAAAAATTTAACTCAAGCCAATACAAGAGTTACTTAATAATTACTAAATAAACACAATAATTGATTATTCATAAAGAACAAATAAATGATAATGCATTTTTGTATTTTTATATTTACTGTCTAATAACTGTCTGCAGTTTATCATCACATTCATATTATTTGTTCTTGGAGCGGTCTCAGTGTTTGTTTTTCTGGATCATCAGGAACAGATCAGGTCAGTGTATCCATAACATATTGATCCACGTATTGACAAATCCTGTTGTAGCTCATGTGCAGAGACACTCATTCAGTCAGTTTAACTCAACAAAAACCTTAAGAGAAATAGATTCACACTGAGTTAATTTGGTTTTACGCTCTTTAAAACTTCGGTATCCTTCATTTTCACTTTGATTTTGTATTATTCTCCCTTTTATTTCTTATGATATATTTTGTTTTCTCACTTTTTAATTGGCTCTCCAAATACTGATCAGTGGTTTTAGCTTCATATTAGAGACAAATACACAACATATTAGTAACAAACAGTGGCGGCTGGAGAAATTATTTTTATTATATTTATTCAGCTGCACTATCACCACAGATCACCGCTAGAAAAAGTCAAAGCACGTGCACCAAAATATCAGTTTAAATTTAAATGAACACACGCAGTATGTGTTTTCAGTCATTTATTTTTTATTTATAAATTTCACCCGTCTATCCTTCAAACACACATTTTTCTATGACTCATTTGTTAAAGTCTTGCATGTCCCTCATGAGTGTCTTTTCTACTGATAGTATGAACAATAATATATATAACAATATAATAATGTAACAATAATAATATATTTCAATAAATATAAAATATCTGGACAAACTAAGCCAATTATCAGGATGAATCTAAGATTTTGCTTAGATTTTATTATTTGTTTATCTATATTATTGTTGAAAACTGCACCATGTTGTTATCTTGTTTTGTTTCTGCAACTTTCCTTCTTGTAAACAGAGTAGGCATAAATAAGCTGTTGTTTCTCCCTACACCTTTTCACCCATGTTTAATATAGAAATCCAAACTGTATGTATGTATATGTCATGTTCTGTTAAATGGACAAATAAATTACTTACTTACTTAGAATACATTTAGACTGAATAGGAAAGGAGCTGGGGTAGTGTGAGTAGATCACATGGCATTAAAAAAAAAGGAACTCAGAGGATTTCAGTGTCATTACTCACATCAGAATTTAAACCCCAGTCTCCTGCCTTGGTGCTAATAGTGTTACACACTGAGCTATCGTGCCCCATGCAGAGGAACAGACCTGTTCAGTGATTGTATTTCTGAGATAGGTCTGGATTCTTTTCAGAATGTGATGTTTTCTCCTGTGGGTGGTGCTTGGGTACAAATTTCTGCACCCTGAGGCTCTCCTTTCTGTTGAATTGGAGGGGGTCTGCTGCACACGCACCATTTCTAATAATGAAGTGGCTATTGACACAGTACTGTGGCACGAAATATCGGTTTGTCTGTTACCACAGAGCCAATCAGAGCCTTTGTTATATCAGTCTAGACCATCATGTACAGCCCAAAAAGTACCAAGACAATCATATAATGACTAGATCAACTTGGGTCACAGTGGATGTATAGCTAACATGGTAACATAATGGACAGCAGTGTGGAAGATGTGGGTTGAGTTCCTGATTAAAGTAGGTTTTTGTTTTGTTTTGGTTTTTTTTCTTTCTAAAGATTTTCAAGTAGGGGGTGTGTGAATCCAACATTGATATAAATCAGCCACTGGGACATCGTTCAGAGTGTAGAATTCCACAGGACCACAGCAGTGAACTGACACAGAACTGAAGTCACACTGCACACTACTGCATCTATCTAACATGTAGCTCCGCCCACCTTCTGCAACCTCCAGAGCAAAGAACACCATAAAACATCATATAGAGTATTTAGAATAATACATCCTATTCTGTACTATATATTATCACTAATTTGTCATTTCTTCCATAAATTGCAACAGTACTGTGGTAGCAAAATGCACAAAAGAATGAACTGCAGTATACGCCATATATCACCACAGTACTGTGGCAACAAGAGGCTAATGAGTTAAAAAAAAAAAAAAAAAAAGAGGTGAATGAGTTCATGGAACAGTATCCCTGATTGGCTCTAGTACAAATGCTAACATTAATCTGTGGCAATAGACAAACATATTTTGTGCCACAGTACTGTGGCAGTAGCCATTGCCATATAATAATGTTCATTAATCAACCAAAAACATTTTTAAACTACACTTGGATGCAGATTATACACAGTACTCACAGGCTGTACCATGTAAAGCTCATTTATTGAAATATTCATGTTTTGTAAAATTATTTTATGTGATTTTGATCATCTTCTTCTTCATGTGAAGCAGGTGGAATGGCACCCTAGTGCCCCCTATTGACGAGCCACCATTGGTTCAACACAAAATCATCAGATAGATCAAGTTCAAATTCATTTTCAGTTACAACCAGTCTAATTCTTTCAATATTTAAGAAGTTGAAGTTGCTGGAAGGAGCATGTTTGGATGTGAAAACTGAAAATAGAAAAAAAAAAAAAATTACTGTAAACTGAATCATCAGGAACAAACTGACTGATATAAGTGAATAAATTCCCAGTGAGAGATGACACTGTTTAACTATAAGCTCTGGAAGAACAGCGAGCGGTGGGATTGGACTAAATGTGATGTTATGTTTAATTTCCACAGCTCATAAACGTTAAAATGTCAATGAACCAATTCAAGGCTGCTGTTATATCATGAACAGTATGTAACAGACACTGCATAAAGAACGGAGGCACTTTTTGATGATTTTTTTTTTGCTAAACAAACTCGTGCATGCAGGAAATTAAATCACTGGACAGTATTTACCTGCAGTCGTGGGATTCAAGAAAAGTCTCCACTTGTATTTTACTAAAGCATTTGCATTTTGAGGATTTTTCCAGTTGATTTTCTCATATTTGTGTGTAAATTCTTCATCCCAAACCTATATTTTATTTTGTTTTATCTTTATTGCTGAAGTCCTTCTCCTGCTTCTGCTGTTGTAAATGTCACTGACTGTGGGCACGCCACTGCTGCTGCTGCTGCTGCTGCTGCTGCTGCTGCTGCTGCTGTTTTCTGCAGACCACACTTGTCTTTGTAGAGCCTTTCTGTCTGTAGCTGAGCAGCTGCCATCCCACACGGTGATGAAGGAGGTAAGGATACTTTCCACGGTACCCTGGTAGAGGGCCCGTCTCAGTCTCCTGAGGAGGAAGAGGTGTTTGTGGGCCTTCTTTACAAGACAAGAAGTGTTGATCCAGGTGAGACGATCTGTGACGTGGACTCCCAGGGATCTGAAGTCAGAAACCACTTTGACAGCCGCATCCCCAGTGCGGGGGGGCTAGTCTTAGTGGTCCTGTAGTCCACAGTCATCTCTTTTGTCTTCTGTGTGTTGATGCAGAGGTTATTGTTTCTGTACCAACCTTCCAGAAGCTTCACTTCCTGTCTATAATCCTCCTCTTCGTCATCAGAGGTCAGTCCCACCACAGCTGTGTTGTCTGTAAACTTGACATTTGACAGCTTATGAGAAGCAGACCTCCATGCAGCTACATTATGGCAGCAGCAGCAACAAACACGGAAACGGCTTCATTGTCTCTTAAAACTGACTCGGGTTTTACAGATTTGATGAAAAATTGGTAATGAAAGTAATACACAGCTTTAAATAAACCAACAAACAGAATGTTGGAACAGGACTTTTACACAGGACTGTAGATTATATAAAAGCACTGTTCTTTGTAGTATATGTGTTATGTGTATATGTGCATATATGTATGTATGTATATATGTGCATGTATATATGTATTATGTGTATATATGTATATGTATGCATATATACACATATATGTGTGTGTGCGTATGCATATGTAAATATGTGTATATGTATATGTATATGTGCAGCAGTGTGTTTCCTCTGATGGTTCAATGCAGTCGAGTGTCGATTAACCAGACAAAGATGTGGTGAATCCTTGTAGATGCTGATGCCGTCCATCAGCAGTAGGGGGCAGTACACTGTAAACACCTGCACCTTCATCCACACATGAACACACATTCACCTGCACTAACACACAGCTGACAGTGTACATGTCAGTGCAGTGGCTCCAGGATCTGCCGCTCTGTCCTCAGACTCTGCAGCTCACAAACCGTTTACTCTGTTACATGTGTCTGACAGCTGTTTAAGATGAGGATTATACACGAGGCCTGAGCACTTTTTAAAATACATCACATTCCTAAAGATTAAACCGGAATTTTTTTTCCCTTTTTGTTTGACAAAAAGAAGCAGTGTATCAGATGTTAACAGCTCCTGAAAATCATCATTTTCCCAATAAACATCTCACATGTCACCAAATATCAAAAATGAATGAACAAATCAACAAACTGAAAAGAGGTTTTGTGCATCAGAACTTTTCTTTCTATGAATCACGTGAGGTTCTCATAGTTTTATCTAGTGGCTATGTTTCTAAAAGTGGGTCTAAAGTCCAAGCCACACTGTAAAAAAAGAGACTTTATAGAGCGCAAAATGTTATGTTCATGTAAAATAACTCCTTATTTTAACAAAGAGAAAAATAATCTTGTGAAGTTTGTTTTTCATTAAGAAAAGCAATTTCAATTTAAGAAAAAAATACATATCAGTTGTGTAATGTAATATTCCAGAGTTATTCCACTCAGACTCAGTTTTATTGTGATTCAATCAATGATACATGAAAGAATGAAATGTAGTTAGCATGAGAAGATAAGAATAAATTCTAAAATAGAATATATAAACAGTAAGTAGGGTAGAATAAAACTACCTTAAAAAATGCGATAGATAGATAGATAGATAGATAGATAGATAGATAGATAGATAGATAGATAGATAGATAGATAGATAGATAGATAGATAGATAGATAGATAGATAGATAGATAGATAGATAGATAGATAGATAGATAGATAGATAGATAGATAGGTACGTACGTACGTACACACACACACATACATACATACACACACACATACATACATACATACATACATACATACATACATACATACACACACACACACACACATACATACATACACACACACACACACACACATACATACATACACACATACATACATACACACACACACACACACACACACATACATACATACATACATACATACATACATACATACATACATATCCAGTTATGCGCTAAAAAAATACTTTGCATAAAATACACAGAGCAGGAGTATTTTGAATCACTCTGACAATATTCTATTTCTCTTAAAACCGCAGTTCTGGCTCATTTGTTGTGTAACTGAACCATTATCTGCCAGCATTTTACTGTAATTCAGAGGAAATAAGAGTTCCACTCACACCTCTGAACTCAGGATAAATGTATGATTGACAGCTGTAATTTCTCAAACACATTCATGCCTTGTCCATATTAATATGGACATTTTGCAAAACGGATATTTTTTTTCTACATTTGGGTTTCTCGTCCACATTTAAATAATGGTTTGAGTGACAAAAGATTTTTATCCACTTGTGTTCAAGAAAAACCCAGACTTGTGAAACTGATGGTGTCTCAGCCTAACCTGTTCACATCTGTTATGTGTTTGTGTGATGAAGCTGCATCTGAAACATCCAGTGCATGTGTATAAATCAGTGTGTGAGCTGCAGTAGATGGAGGTCCACACTGATACCTTTGGGAAATGGACCGGACCAGACCGGACCAGCGTTATGGACAAATCCACATCCTGAAAGAATATACTTCAACAACCACAACCAACACTTAAGGTAACACAAGTTTACAACTGAGCGACACCTTCATAACAGTCAGTTCCCAGAGTCAGAACCAGACATGTAGAAGCTGCGTTCAGCTTCTATGTGCC
Organism: Sphaeramia orbicularis; assembly: GCF_902148855.1. NCBI lineage: Eukaryota > Metazoa > Chordata > Actinopteri > Kurtiformes > Apogonidae > Sphaeramia > Sphaeramia orbicularis. Next base: position 25,624,352 of record NC_043957.1, read on the forward strand.
ACATGTCTGGAACAAACTTCCAGAAAACCTCAGATCAGCTGAAACACTGAGTTTATTTAAATCCAGGTTAAAGACCCACCTGCATTTAAATAGAGTTTTCATCAGTTCAGAGCTGCACTGTTCCTTTTGAGCTAAAAGTTTTTATCTGTTTTTATCTGCTTGTCTGTTTTATCTGTTTTATCTATTTATCTGATTTTTTTTTTTGCTTGTTTGTTTGTTTGTTTTGTTTTTCTCATGCCTATACTTTTTATTGGTTCTATGCTGTAATGCTTTTAATGTTTTATGTAAAGCACTTTGAATTGTCTTGTACATGAAATGTGCTATAGAAATAAACCTGCCTTGCCTAAAGCAAACTCATTTTAGTTCAGGTTCCACATACAGCCCCATGTGATCTCATTTGGGTCAGACCAGTAAAATACTATCATAATAAAATCAAATCAAAATAATGACAACTACAATTTTTTTTTCTATTTTTTAGGGTGAAAAACAATAAAAAAAACAATAACAATAACATAACAGTGAAAAAGTAACATTTTATCATGTTAATGGAGTTAAACTATGGAATGAGGCCAGCATGGATTTAAGAATGTGTAGCTCTTTTTTATTTTTTTTAAATGGTACATAGGGCCATTTTTTAAGGATACAATTGTTAAGATCTAATAAATAATAAGTAAATAATTTATTTTCCACTCTGCGTTAAATTAACATTAATTTGGTTGGTTAGGTTTTCTGTTTTTCTGGTTGAGTTTCACTTTTTTATGTTTTTGCTTTTCTACTTGTTTGGTTACATGCATTTTTGTTTTTTCTTTTTCCTATATTGAATGTTGGGTAGCTGAATTTGTTCTGTAGGACAGGCATTAATAGAAGCATTCTGCTTCTGCCTGTGCCTTTTCAGTCACTAACCTGTTGGTAATGTTTGTAGTGTTGACAGGGGTTGTATTATGTGATGACTGAATAAAGAACTTCATCATCATCATCATCATGAAAAAGTTTACATATACAGAGTGGGGAAGCAAAATTTACAATGAACATTTAGTTGTTTTTTCTCAGCAGGCACTACGTCAATTGTTTTGAAACCAAACATATATTAATGTCATAATCATACCTAACACTATTATCCATACCTTTTCACAAACTTTTGCCCATATGAGTAATCAGGAAAGCAAACGTCAAAGAGTGTGTGATTTACTGAATGCACTCATCACACCAAAGGAGATTTCAAAAATAGTTGGAGTGTCCATAAAGACTGTTTATAATGGAAAGAAGAGAATGACTATGAGCAAAACTATTACGAGAAAGTCTGGAAGATACTATTAAAGAAGAATGGGAGAAGTTGTCACCCGAATATTTGAGGAACACTTGCGCAAGTTTCAGGAAGCGTGTGAAGGCAGTTATTGAGAAAGAAGGAGGACACATAGAATAAAAACATTTTCTATTGTGTACATTTTCTTGTGGCAAATAAATTCTCATGACTTTCAATAAACTAATTGGTCATACACTGTCTTTCAATCCCTGCCTCAAAAGCTTGTAAATTTTGCTTCCCCACCCTGTACAAACGATTCTTTAAAAATATCTGAATAACCATGAACAACCTGAAATTTCTTAAGAAAAATAAGGGCAATTTTAACAATATTCTGCATCAGTTTATCATTTACACATGTACTGTACATTACACCTTACTGATCACAGCGGATCTTCAAATACACCGAACATCTAATAACAGACAGAATATTGGTAAAAATGATTTGTTTTAAGACATTTCCTATTCATATTTGTTCAGGTTATTCACATTTTTATTTTTAAAATAATTGGCACAATGTACTGTCTGTTGGCAGAAAGATTTAAATATGAACATGTAAACATCAAACATACAAATGTGCATTAAAGATGGCACCTTATGGCAACTGTTGGACCACTTTCCATATCAAGTTTGAGTTTTTAGATAGATAGATAGATAGATAGATAGATAGATAGATAGATAGATAGATAGATAGATAGATAGATAGATAGATAGATAGATAGATAGATAGATAGATAGATAGATAGATAGATAGATAGATAGATAGATAGATAGATAGATAGATAGATAGATAGATAGATAGATAGATGTGTTTTCAGAGGCCAAACATTCCAAACTGGCATGTGTGCCTGTAATGCTGCTGCTTCTCCAGGAAATGAGCAGTACCGTGAGTTTTCAAAGTGCGATAATCACACACGTTTATCATGATAATTACAATTTAAACAGTAATACTAACCGTTAGGAATTTTACCGCGGTTTATCATTATATCGGTAAACGTTACATCCCTACTGACAGCATGTTTATTAGGAATGAACAGAAAACATGTACATCTCATTTTTTCTTTTTCTAAACAAAAATAACCCTGACACCCATTACAACTATATTTATTTATTTGTTTGTTTGTTTATATTTAGATGACACAAATCTCTCCCCCTATGTTTAATAAAATCTTCTGATTCTGATCTCATGACATCAGTCCTTTTCCTGTATTTTGCTGCCGATACTTTCACTTCCGTCGGGTTTTTCTTGCAGGACTCTTACTGGAGTATTTTTACATTCCTCTGGTAGTACTTGTACTCACCTCTCCTCTTATTGATCCGACCTTTCAGTTCTTCTTACACTTACATTTTATTTTTCTTCTCCTTTTTTGTTTCCTCCTCCTCCTCCTCCTCTTCTGTCCTTGCCCTCTTGTTTCCTACTCCTCGTCTTTCTCATCACTCCATCTCCTCTCCCCACCTTTTCTTTTACACTAGAATGAGTTCTTTTGTCCATGTTTTTTCTCCTCCTCATCCCCTTTCCCTTTCTCTTTCTTGTCTTGTTGTGTTCTTTTGTCGTCTTTTCTTCCCATTCTCATGCTCTCCTATTTTTACTCTCCCACTTTGGTGTGTCCTTCTTTTCTACTGGCTGTCACATGTTTTTTCTATATTTTTAATTTTTTCTTCTGACAGTAATTCACTCTTTCGCTCTTGTTCTCTTTGTTAGTTTTTTTCATGCATTCTTTGATTGTTCTGTCCATTATTGTACTTTATTTGTTTGTTTAACTATTTCCTCCTTATTGTCTTGTACGGTAATTTTTACTTCTTTTTCTGCTTTCATTATCTTATTCTTTATTTTTTCTATCCTCTTTTTTCTCTCTTCTCCCTTTACCCTTTTGTTAAATCCTTTTCTCCATCATTATTTTTTATTCTCTATATTTTCTGGCTTGTTTTCTCTTCTGCTATTTACAATTTCTCCCTAAAATGTCATCCTTTACTTTTAATTTTCTGCATGTTTTTCCTCTCCTCTCTTTGCATCTTACCCTTTATTCCACCCTTATCTTCCTGCTTTTTTCTTTCATTTTCAACCTCATCCTTTTTCTATTCTTTCCTAATTGAAATTAATCCCTGAAAATGTTCTTTTTCATCATGAATCGATCTCTATGCTGTTTTAATTTCTTTTTCTTCATATCCAACTTTGTCTTCTTTCATCCTTGTTTTCTCTGATTTCTCTCTCTTTTCCTTTTCATTCTGGCTCTCCTCTCTTCCCTCTTTTTTGTTTTTATTATTACACATTTCTTTCCATCTTCCCTTTGTTTTTTGTTTTTTTTTAGCGTTTTGGTTCCAGGTTCACTTCAACCCGGCCTTCGTCCTCCACGGTCATCTGGTTATTCCCTCCCCTCTACCTATCCTTCACCTTTCTTTCTTTGTTCATCCTCTCTCCTTTTTAATCGTCTTTGTTCCCTTCCCTCCTCCCTTTTTCCTCCTCGCTCCCTCTGTCTTGTTCCTTCCTTCTCCCCTCGTCTCTTAGAGCAGATGTCCTTTTATTGATATGATCATGGTTAGTGGTCTCCAGGTGCTCATTGGATCCACTGTATAACCTCCTGCAGCCAGCGGCCTCAAACACACACACACACACACACTCCACCACATATGCACACAAATGCACAATGCCCACGGCTACTGCAGCTGGATTCAATGAGCAGCAATAGAGGAAAAAGCGAGGAATAAGTCTGAGAGCGAAGGATGAGGAAGGGTGTATGTGTGTGTATGTGTGTGTGTGTGTGTGGGGGGGGGGCTGGAAGCATGAAGGCAAACAAAAAAAAGAAGGGAACGAGGAGAAAGGAAGTTAGGAAAGGAGGTTGGGGGATGAGTGACTTAAGATGGGGGAAGGGGGTTGAAGAAGACAAGAACGCCGGAGGCAAGCTGAATATTTCAGGCAGCTGCCAAAAAAGGAGTTGAAAGTACCAAGGTGACCTGGGAGGAGGAGTTCTGATAGAAAAGAGAAAGAGAAAGAGAAGAGCAAGGAAGAAAAGTGGCTTCCATCAACACCAGTGCAGACTCTCCATCCTTTTCAATTTTACTGTGTTGTCAAAAGTATGTGGACATGTTGAATTCAGGTGTTTCTTTTTTAACAGGGATCTGGGATACAAAACAATAATGACAAATATAATATAGTTTTATATCGGAATAAATATTCTAACGTGAGGGTTCGTTGGTGGTTAATGGTTCATTCTTTATAAAATGCAACAGAGGGTTGGACACGGATTTCTTCTTAAACAGTGCTTTACTTTTCACATACTGTAACTACTGCCACAACACTTCCTGACACCAAGGTTATAATAGTTTTGGATTTTTCATTACAGTTTAGTTTTATTTAGTTTTGACTTCTTTTTTTTTTTTTCTCTAATTCAGTTAGTTTTAAGTCGTTTTTAGAGCAGGTTTGCTAGTTTTATAAGTTTTCTTTTTTTTTTCCTAAATGCTTAGTTTTAGTTCAGTTTTTTCATATCTTTTCTCTTATATTCACATAAATCCCATACAGGACTCAGGCTGTTTTTTCCCAACTTTAGTCTCCGTGTTGGCAGGTAGAGTGGGGATGAGAAGACGACTCTAAATGACAACTGACAAGAAGAGGCGGATCGTGATGTGCCGTCAGCTAAAATTGCACGAGCGAAATAAATCGATTTCATATCAATCTGACAAAGAAGAAAACGAAGGGAACTTGAGCCATCATTTGTATACGTTTCAGTTAGTTTTGTAAGCACACAATGCAGTTTCAGGTAGTTATCATTTTTTCTTTTAATAATAGTTTTTATTTATTTCAGTTAACAGAAATGTTTTTTCAATTCTAATTTTCATCATTTTGTTCGTTTCTGTTAACGATAATAACCTTGCGTGACACATAACCTCACATGACCGAACAAACCAATCAGGAGCTAGCAGTACTTTGATAGGAAAATGTAAGTGATTTAGACGGGCAGATTCAACAGATTATTTTAGCTGCTTGTATACAACAAATGAAAATAATTAAATGTGTAAATAAAAAATCTGCAAACATAAATGTAAATAGTTATTTGGGTAAACACTGTCAATATATTTTTAAGAAATACATGAATTAACTTATTCCACTGTTAAACCTTACAGTTCTTCAACATAAATTATTTTAACTTCTGAGCCTTACAATATCATTGCATTGGTTGGTTTTGTTTAAATTGTTATATTTGCTTCCAAAAGGCCTCAGTGATAGTTTTTGCCCCTCGGTCAACTGTGGGCTGAAGAGGTTTTGTAATCGTTTTGTCGTCTGTCTGTCCATTCAATGGCGTGGTTGCACTATCTGAAGAATGCACTGACATATCTGCACCAAATTTATTCTGTGGATGCATCTTGGCATGGAGCAGAAGCCTGTTGAAAATAGCTGACCTTAACCTACTTTTTCAAGGTCAAATGGGGGCGTGTCCTTTCAACAATGTAATCATATTATCTAAAGCAGGGGTGTCAAAGTCATTTTAGTTCAGGGGCCACATACAGCCTATTATGATATAAAGTGGGCCAGACCAGTAAAACAATATGAGAGAAGGATAAGAACTTATAAATAATGTCCCCTCCAAAGTTTTCTCTATGTGTTTAAGTGAAAAAAGTAAAATTCCATAATGAAAGTGTTTACATCTACGAACCGTACTTGAACATAACATGAACAAATATGAACAACCTGAAAGTTCTTAAGAAGAAAAGTGCAATGTTAACAATATTATGCCTTAGTTCATCATTTATAACTGTGCATCACAACTTACAGATTTAGTAATAGACAGAATATTGTTTAAATTCCACATACTTCTCTTAAGACCAAGAAGAGGAAAATTTGCAGTTTTCATTATTTATAGGTTGTTATGATTGTATTTTACTGGTCTGATCCACTTTAGATTGAATTGACCTAAAAGGATTTTAACATTCTTGATTATTAATATCTTCAGTGTAATTTTTGCATTTCACAAATTCATCTAAAAAATAAGTTCTTGGACTATTCATTTTCTGAAAAACATGTTTTGCTTTGTCTCCGCTGTTGCATTGGAACCATGAATTAAAGCGAAATGAAAAGGGACAAAAAAGCTCAGATGGATAGAAAAAAAAGCATGACAAAATTAACAATATTATCAATTTTTCAACTTTAATTCCTGCAAATTATGATTGAATGCATTAAAATATTTGGAGCTCTATGAATGGTGTTACGTGATATTATGGTATTAAACTGTAAACATCGAGGGTGGTACAGTAGAGTGCTTTGCAGAGGTGATTGGCTTTACTGGATAAATTCCTGCCCTCAGCAGGAGATAAATACTGAGTATTTTAAATGTCATAGTGATCCACTTTAAATACTGACATAAAGTACAGCGTGTGTTTTTGATTTAATGGATTAGACACTGGAATGTACCAACTTTAGCCTGACCCATGCTGCTGCACAGTGCCACTGCAAGGCATTTTATGTCAAATGCCTTGCATTTGACATAAATGTGTTTCTGTAAAGTAACTAATGGGGGGGGGGGGGGGGGGATAACCACAAACTCGACAGCTCAAAGTGCTCAGACTGAGAAATCAATATAAAGTTGTACCATGTACAAAAAAGTGCTGCCCATGACAGGAAAAATGTCAGAAATCAGACTTTTTGAATCATTGTCTAAATGAGTGATGAGTCGGATTGACAGGAGCTTTTTTTATATTAAAGCAGCACATGATTTGTCAAGATGATTGGTCTTTATGTTTTTGAATGTATGAAAGTGAGGACAAATGTGAAGTCCAGATGTGTTTGGGTGAAACTGTAAATCATTTGGTTTGTATTTGATGATTTATAATTTGATTTTCATTTTTATTGTTTTTACTTTAGTTTATTATTTCAGTTATATTGTATTTTTAATTCTTTTTTTTTTTTTTTTTCCTGTGTATTGTTTATTTCTGGGGAGGTATTCACATAAGCCTTTTTTGGCCTCTAACCTCTCCTGCACAATGATGTTACTTGTTTGAATGTTGTTTTTTTATTATTGTCTCTTGCTTTTTTATGATGTGCAAATAAATAAATAAAATAAAATAAATAGTGGAATGGACTTGATGATGAATTTAAGTTGTTCACTTCTCTGATAAAGTTTAAAAATGCCTTAAGTATAAGATCATTCAGGAATATTAAGTGGAGATGGTAGATGTGTTTTTGTTTTGTTATTGATTCTTTTGTTATAATGCCAATGTTCGATGATGTACACATTTAAATTAATGTAAATAGTGTGTCAGGTGAGAAGGATAGGCAAAAAATAAGCTTCTGCCCTGTTCCTTTTTTTGGTTTTGTGTTTATTGTGGTTGTTGTGTTGTGTGTGGTGATTAATGTACAAACCAGAAATAAACCATTCATTCATTCAGATGTGTGGTGACGTTTGTGTGTCCATGCTGCACAAAAAGGGGAGGAGTCACAGACACACACAGCAAAGTGAACACATGGACAGGAGTGAGGGGGACGAGTGAAAGTGAGTGTGTGCAATAGATTACACACTGCAAAGGAGAGGAAAAAGAGTGAAAGAAAAAGAAGAAAAACTTGGATGCATTTTAGTATCATAGACAGTTCAAGAGCAAACTGAGGAAAGTAAAAATCTCATACAGAACAGGTTCCATAAATCACCTGCACAGGCGTGTTGTTAGACTCATAGCAGAATTACCTCAGTCATATTTTTGGCCAAATTGTGACATCTGCAAAAAAATGATGCAGCAGTGTTCGGAAAGTAAAGTTACACAGATATCACAATTTGGCCAAAAATATGACTTAGGCGATTATGCTATGAGGCTAACAATATGCTAATGTAGTGAAATTAGAAAATACAAACACAGAAGACTGTTAATGGAGGTACCATTCATTCAGGTCAGTTCGTTAATATTAGGGCTAATTTCTAGGTAAAGTGTTCTTAAACAGGTCATCCACAGCTATATTTCAGCTGTAAATCAAACTAAAATGCAGTGTTTTAGTTGTAAATGGGTGAAATAATCTTATTACTATGTACCTTACAATGTGTTTAGTGGGCTGACAACAGAACACAACAGAGAGACAAACAGTGAAGGAAATTCCATTTGAGTCCAGTGACGATGTTATAGTGACAGTGACAATGAGCTTCCAGAAAATGAGGGTTCAGCAAATGAACAGAGTGGTGATAGAGGAGCTGAAGGCACTGGGGACAGGATGTGATCTACTGGACATGGCATTTGGAGAGAACTGGAGACATAACTGTCTTGCTTTGTTTTGTTTTTTGGGGGGTGGGGGGTGGAAATCTGTTTCAAACAGTGCACACATCTGAACAAGATAAAGATGATAAAATACACAAGCATTGTAAAACAGCATGACTCTTCATCCTATTCTCCTGTTCTGTGCAGTTCTATTCAGTCTTTGAGTTGAATACTGACTATTCTCCACTTTCCACCTGTGAGGTGTTTTTCAGTAATGCACTTTGAAAAGAGGCTGACCCAGACAGGTCATTGTACCTGGAAGGTATTCAGGTTCTGCCTGTGGAAGTGAAATTACATGCTCATTTCGGACATTTGTACCTGGACAAACTGATATTTTCTCATCTGTTTTTGCCCTTCATCCACATTAAAACTCTGGTTTAGGAAACTGAAAATCATTACATCTGAAAACTGAGCCCAAGGCAGACATTTTGTAAAACCCTGTTTTCCTTCTTGCATGTGTTCAGGGGTAAACAGAGTTTAAAGGTCTATTTATACTCAAGCTTAAATGCTCATATGTATACAGATGAATCATTCAGTCCATTTTTGAACAGAGAATACAGAACAGTTCTGCTGGGAACCATGGGGGGGCAGTGTAAAGATTTGAAGAGAATAATTTCAAGAAATGGAATTTTTCAAAGACTGATTGCTTACGACAACTGACATTCTCATTACTAACATTAAGAAGACTTCCTCTGACATTGCCATGCTTATTATTGACTTTCATCGTCTCAAAAAACTCGACTCTTCCTCTTGATATTTGGCCACTGTGTTAATTCAGAGAGGCGCCCTCTGGTGGACTAATGCTCATTCCAATGGAATGGATGCACGGAAGTATAAACACAGTGACACTTCACAATGTTTGAAACAGACGGACCCATTTACAAACAGGCCTTATAGCTGCGTATGACTTTCATTACCAATTTCTGTAAAACAGAATCTGTAAAAACAGAGTGATAACCTAAGTATCATGAATCCGTTAGTCTTTCCGTGATTATGCACCTGAATCACCTCCCTCATGGTGAACAACTCTGAAGTGTTCTCCATCACAGGCTGTCTGTTTGTTTACATACCAAACCGAAACAGAAACCAAACTGTCACTCTGGCCTTTCTGGAATTCCATGCAGCCGCAGCAGTAGCTGCCCTGTTCATGTGGGGGCCCTAAGCAAGACAAGTTAGGGGGCCGCCAGTGTTGTAGTCAATGAAAAGACAAATGTTGGAGGTCAGCTGGTAGGTACTCTGGTGGTGGATCCTCCATTTCTCTGCGTCTGACGAGTACTGACGGGTTCCTCCTGTCAACCCCATTTTTATTTCACCTACCAGGCAGAGCTAAATGTGGCTCTGTCATCCCTCTGCTGCAGCTCACTTTGGCTTTGGAACATTAATAATAAATATCTAATTTAAATTTATTTTTTTTTAGTTCATTGGTTTTTTAAATGTTATTCTAATTTTGAAGATTATGATAATGTCCAGAGGGGAGGTGCTGAAACCCTTTGCCGCATGTTGGGAAGAGGTGAAAAGAGAGCACGTCAAATACATCTGCAAACGTCAATATATGTTGGAGATAAGTTCGATATAAGTTACACATACATTCAAAGCACGTTCCTCATAGGTCAGAAATACATTTTGGATATGGTAAACATTATCTTCATTATTTTGACTCATGGAGCTGGAACAGATTAATGGTATTACAATTAATTTCAATGAGAAGAACTGATTTGATAGAAGAGCAAATTGAGTTACGACTTCGGTCATGGAACGAATTAAACTCGTAAGTCAAGGTACCACTGTATATATCAGTGTTTTTCAACCTTGGGGTCGGGAGCCCACATGGGGTCGCCTGGAATTCAAATGGAGTCACCTGAAATTTCTAGTAATTGATAGAAATACAAAAACTTCCTAATAAAAAATATATGGTGAGTCTAGAGAGACATTCAGAATTCATAAAAGACATGAAAAACTGTGAAGCTGAAACTGAAGCACTGTGGTACTGTTTATCTGTCAAATGTTCATTGTGGTCAGTTTCAGATGCTGCAGCTCTTTCATAAGTTTGATTGATTGATAATTCATAGTTTGAGTTATTGTTCGTTCAGTATTAATTGGCAGCCTTGTAAATCCAAGCTGGACTGACTGAACATATCCTGACCAAGGAAAACCAATTCTCACTTTGTGCAGTAATCTACACTACCAGTCAAAAGTTTGGACTCACCTTCTCATTTAAATGACATGAGATGGACCACAGATGGCCAACAAGTGCTCAGCATCACTGGGACTGAAGACTGTTGGAAAACATTTCAGGTGACTACCTCATGAAGCTCATCGAGAGAATGCCAAGAATGTGCAAAGCAGTAATAAAAGCAAAATGTGGCTATTTTGAAGAATCTAAAATATAAAACATGCTTGCTATGTCACACTTTTTTTAAACTACATAATTCCATATGTGTTCATTCATAGTTTTGATGCCTTCAGTGAGAATCTACAATATAAACAGCCATAAAAATAAAGAAAAACCAGGTGAGTCCAGACTTTTGACTGGTAGTGTACACCTGGCTTTTCTGCCTCCGTCCATAATAATATACATTATACAGACTAGTCATCTAAAATTAACGTTTATTTGCAACATAGTATAGCAAACTATTACATGATCAAAAACAAATTAACTTTAGAAAAAAAAGTCTCAGTTTTGAATGTCTGGGGTCGCCAGAAATTTGTGATGTTAAAATGGGATCACAAGATGAAAAAGGCTATCTATCTATCTATCTATCTATCTATCTATCTATCTATCTATCTATCTATCTATCTATCTATCTATCTATCTATCTATCTATCTATCTATCTATCTATCTATCTATCTATCTATCTATCTATCTATCTATCTATCTATCTATCTAAAAACTCAAACTTGATATGGATATCTATCTATCCTCTCTCTCTCTCTCTCTCTCTCTCTCTCTCTACATATATATATCTATCAAACCAGGAATTCTGTCCGTCTTTTCATCCATTGTAGATTTTTGTCCGATTGATTTCTGGAAGACTCTCCACCTGTTGGAGCTCATATTGGGCTGAGTCACAAAACAACATTTAACAGAGACATTAATGACATAGTTTTAAAGTGGGTTAAACATAAAGTGAGTTAAGCCCCCCCCCCGTTCCTTGGTTTTGTGGACCGGAGCTTGTTAGGAGTGTCCGTCCTCAGCGTGTCGTGGGTAAATGCAGCTCAGACAGGCCTGGGGAGACGCCGGCATGGGGTTGGCTCTGAGTCTTAATTGAACGGAGCTGATGCGGTTCTATTAATCAGTAATGGGGAGCCACGCTGGGCCCAGTCACCACTCACCACAGCAGGAGGGGCTTCTGATGGGGCCTCTGACATTTTCACAGCAGTCAGTGTGTGTGTGTGTGTGTGTGTGTGTGTGTGTGTGTGTGTGTGTGTGTGTGTGAAAACCACAAAGAGAAAGAGTGAGAAGGAGACGCAGATGTGTTCATGTCTCAAGGGTAAAGGTTGAAGTGAGGAGAACATTTTATATCAAATATTTCTGCTCGTACACGTCTTGGGCACACTTTGCTGTTGTGGGCTTGTGCTGTTGGACACAATAGGAGCCATTAAAGCTTTTTATTACAAGGCCGTTTTCCTCTGCACTTTACCTGCATCAGTTCACACTGTGGAAAAATGACAAGCAGCAACAAAGATACAGTTCTTTCTGCGGCCTGGACCTGCCTGTGCACTGCCACTGAATTCTGTAAATGCAATAACAACATTCTATCAATGGCTCAGCGGCGTGTTCAATCAAGAATTGATAATAACATGAATTTGCGAGGTTGTCAGATTCTTCTGCTATGTTAGAGTAAGTTCCCATTTAACATTAAGGAAATACTGATGTTTATAAACTATATGGACAAACTTTTGGGACACATCACGGCTACAGCTTGTAAAATATCCTGTTCATGTTGATATTGAATGACATATGTCCAGTTGTGTTGCTTGTGATTGTCAAAGGAGCGATATTTTCCTTTTTTTTTTTTTTTTTTTGTTAAATAGAATTATGCATTTTCAAACATTTCCCTGTGGCCTATATAAACTGTAAATGCTTTGCTTGGGTCTAAATTCTTTATTAATTCAACTCCACATGAATTCAACTCCACATAAATGCACATGAGCAACTTGTGTAATTTATTATTAATATAACCAACAACTGAACATTTTAGGTAATCAGCTCAAAGTCTGTACATATTTTCAGTATGGACTACAACCGCTGCTGCTAACACAATTATAGCATATTTGGAGAAATGTTCATCAGAAGTCTTGACCTTATTTGTGCAAATGTTGTGACGTAACTAGTTATAGATGTAAAAAATTAAGAAGAAATTAAAACAGGTTGTAGAAATCTACTCAATTTTTGCCAAAATAAATATACAGATAGCTTTGCAGCACCTGGACGGTTCAAATTCAAACTTTATGAACTATTAGGGTCCAAATACACAAAGAAATGAGCTAAAGACTAATAAAAGTGGATTTAGCAAAATATGACCCCTTTAAAAAACTTTTTTTAAAAAATATAAATAATGCATGAAATACTGTACTTTTCTTTTACTCTCTTTTACTGCTATGTAGTGATATTTACATAAATTACTTAACTTTCCTTTTATTATAACTCACTGTGTTTAACTGTATATTGTCCTTAGGTCCTTTATATGTTTTTGGTTCAGCTTATTTATCTTCCTATATAAAATACACTTTATAAATAAACCTATCTTGCCTTGAAACTCGCCTGTTGCTTCTTACATGTGAAGAACTTCAGTTTCAGATGCTTTTAATTAAAACATGCATCACTTTTTATCGACAATTTAGAGTTTTGGTTTAAGTTGTAACTTCAGATTTATTGTTTTCACTGTCATTTGTCATTTAACATTTTATCAACATTTAATTTACTTTACTATTTATTTATTTTGCAAATACGATATAATCCAATACAAAAGGGATCAATATATTTCTATTCTAAAAATAACAATCATTTTCTTTTTTCCCCTCTGGATTTCATAAGGTTTACTTTGCAAAACAGGCTGAAAATGAATGCATAGCTAACTGCAGAGGCATGCATAAAGTACACACTGATTCTGCATGTGTTTTTCTTTTATTATAAAGAAATAAGTGCATGGGGGAAAAAAATTAAAGGCTTCCTGAACTCACGGTACAGCCTAAAAATATTCCACATCTATTCAAATTTAGTCAGAGAACATGAGCAGCCATATATGTGCAAATTAGTGAAGTATGAAACCGCACACACATCCATGCAGTATCTATAGAAGGACTCCTTTTGGAGCCTTAGGCACTGTGTGAGAAATAAATATTTGATAGGAGGATGACCTACTTCCTGTGCCCTGAAAAGTTATTTGTCTTTTTCTGCCTGTATCCAGCGCAGAGGCCTGTTTCCTCAGGGCCTCCAGCAGCAGCGGCAGCATCAGCAGCAAAAAGAAAAAAAAAAAAAAACTGTAAAAGAGGTATTATGTAAAAAAATAAAAATAAAAAAAAAAGGAAAAGGAAGCAGCAGAGAAGGGTTGAGAAGACAAGAGCGAGTAGATGGAAAGAGTGAGAGGAAAGGTGGATGGAGGAATTATACACTATATGGACAAAAGTATTGGGACATGTTGAATTCAGGTGTTTCTTTTCTAACAAGGGTCTGGGATACAAAACAATAATGATGAACGTCAGAATATAGTTTTATATTAGGATAAATATCATTGCATCAGTTAGTTTTGTTTAAATTCTTATCTTTGCTTCCAAAATGCCTCAGAGATTGTTATATTTCAATTCAGTTTGAACAGGACATCTTACAGCTGTAGTCATTATGTGTCCCAATATTTTTGTCCATATATGTTATAAACGTCAATATTTCCTTGATGTTTGAGATTTTTCTTCCTCAGTGACATGTGAAGAAAGCAGATGGTTAGTTGTGGTAGAAAATTATTATTTACAATCAGAGCATGAAAAATATTTTAGAAATTTAGAGGTAGAACATTTAAAATCATAGTCATGGATTTAAAAAAAAAAAAAAAAAAATCAATGTTGAGAGAAATTAAGTAAAAACCATCTGAGGCATTTTGGAAGCAAAGATAACAATTTAAACAAAACTAACTGATGCAATGATATTTATCACAATAAAACTATATTATGACAGTTGTCATGATTGTTTTGCATCCCAGACCCCTGTTAGAAAAGAAACACCTGGATTTAACATGTCCACATATATGTACAACATAAACATAAACATAACACCCACACACACACACACACACGCACACACACACACACACACACACACACACACACACACACACACACACACACACACACACACACACACTCGTGTGTTTGAATTGTTTATTAAAAAATGAATAAAAGATTGAAGAAAAATTGTACTAAAATGAAGCTAAAAAACAATACACAATAAAATGAACAAAAACATCCAAAGTGATCAATGAAATTAACAGAATATTTCATAATAAATCAACAAAATAATAACATGAACAAAACTGAAGAATAAAATAGGCAACCGGCATGGTCATCTTCTACAACACTGATTCACCAGTAAAACCCACGAAGTTTAGTAAATGGTAGTGGATGGACACACTTGGTTTTTGTTCACATAATGTTTTTTTTTGTTTTGTTTTGTCTGTTTCCCAGAAAAACACACATTCTGTGTTTTGATATAATAACCTTTGACTTTATTCTGAGCTTCTACTAACAGTTTCATCATCAGTAAATTAAACGTGGAAAATACCTGATTTTCACCGAAAAATGCAAAGTGCGGAACAGAATATTATAGTAAACGGTGACAAATTATTTAGGGAAGGTTAAGTGTAGAGAACATAAATGTTATTTTTATTAAATAGAGTTTTTAACAAATACACATACACACTGATAGTTAATGTCAAACTGTAAAGTTTAATGAGAAAAGTACTTTTTTTTTTAAATCAAAGTGAAATCTCAACTTACTGTGGAGCTCAACCGTTTACTAACCAGAAGCCTTTATGTAAATCATATTATATTTGTTCATAATAATATAAAGCCAGAAACCTAATTATTTACTAGTAAGTATCAGTCAGATTATGGCATAGTGTAAAGATATGATTAGATGAGGAAGATTGTTATTGTTATTAATTATATAAGGAGAAGGGGTGGGAGTTTATAAGTTGTACTTCTTCTCACTCCTTTTCGAATATGTATTATATGTCTTATGTTTCAGTGTTTTGTTTATTTATTTTCTTCTGTTTGACATTCATGTTCAAAATAAATACATCAATCAATCAATCAATCAATCAATCAATCAATCAAAGCCTCTTCCTTGTCTATATAAACATTTCCCAGGCGCTTGACCTGAGTTTCCATCTGTCACATGGTACTGATTCTGTGTTTGCAGAAGATATAGTTCTGTACAAATTCACAGATGTAATCGTATAAACAGAGGTGAATTGAAACAGTATGTGGTTAAAGAGTTGAAAAATCAGATTTCACTGTAGAAGTCAAGAATGGCTGCAGTTGTCTATTATTTTATGAAGCCGTTACTGACGTGACAAGTTTCATTTTCTTGTGATTACATTGTGTTTTCTCACATCAACAAGTTCATTAACTGACAATCTAAAGAAAATTAACTTTATTATCTTGATATAATAGATAATCAACCTGATATGACAAAAAATCAAAGGTAATTTCCTCTGGTTATAATGTTCATCAGAGTTCAGGAGACAGCGCATGACTTCAAGTGAAAATTATTGATTATAGTTATCAATAAGTTTAACAGAGGAACAGTCTGTGTTTATCTTTCTGTTATAGATAAAACTAAGATATTAGTAGTTATTGATCTAAAGGAAATCAGCCTTTATTTTGTCACTATATTGACATAATTTAACTTGTTATCCCAGGAAAATTTTATCTTGTGTTTTTAACTTGATCTTTTATGACTTTAAAAAAAAACTTTGTTTAAAAATTGCAAACATAAGAATATTAATATCTTTTACCAAATTACATGTAACAAATCAGTAACACAATTCTGCTGAGCCAGATCAAACACATTATATTATATAGTATAATGGAGTTTTTCTGTTTGTAAATATTACAAAAAATAATACTTTTTTAAAAGATGCCAGTGTATTGGATTATATAGATGTGAAATGAATCTATTTCCACTGACGGGCTGGTGGATTTATGTGACCACTAGAGGGAGTAGTGAGTCACTCTGCCAGTCTCCCATGATGAGGAAAACTAGCACAACAGGACCTTTGACCAAAACATCAGAAAGTGACCAGCTGGGATGAGAACCATTAAGAAACAGCCTTTATAGTCTGTGAAAGTGACAAAGTGATAAATACTACAATGTTGTTTTCTCCACTGGACACAGCTGTAAACGTAAAGAGTGGAGTTTGATGCTAAAATGTCAGCGTTTCTTCTACACGAGTGAGTTTGATTCTGAGGTTTATGAAGGTATTGAGGTTTTGCACACACGTCACATGATCACATGGTTTTCTGTTTCCGACGCCATATTGGTAGGCAAGCTTTCCTTGGATCGTACAATTGCCCATTGTTGGTGGTATTTATCTTTCTCCTGTGTAGATCTGCAATAAGGTAAAGCTTTAAGCAGTGTGATCATGGTAACCATATGTGTTGTGGTTGGTTGTAATAGATGAGTTTCATGTGACGTATGCAGGACGAAGTCACGCCGAGTTCGTAGCATGTTAAATGATGGACCTGCTAAACTCCTGTGTGCCGTTTATTACTCAGCTTTCACCAATTATAAGTTCGGCATACAGAGCGCTGGGTTCCACTGGTGTCAGCGGTGGTTCTGTTCTGCCGACCACTGTTTATAGTTATCACCGCGGTTAGCGTAGCTTCTCAGTATAGTTAGCCTGCGTGTCTGTTGCGCTTAGCGGCGTGGAAAAAAAGAATTATCATCATGTGGTACGGTGATGAAGACCCCTTTAAACCTACCAGGAGGGCTTCCCCTGGCCTATCACCCTATAGAGAGAGAGTGATTGTGGCTCTACCTGCTCCCTTTCCCGGCGGTGGCAGCCAGAGTTTCCTCAGCTGGAAGTGGTAGTCGGAGCTACGGAGGGTGACACTGGTGAGTTCAGCGGGGAGCTGGTGACAATACTGCCCACCCGTCTGTGACAGTCTGCTTTTCTACTATGGGACAGCCTTCCCCATGCGGTCAAGTCAAATTATGCGGCCGTGTAAGAGAAGATGGGATCGGCTTTTGGACAGAGACAGTTAATGGACCGTTTTAGAGCTAACATATCGGCTCGTTCACCAGTTCCGGGGCAGAGCCTGGAGGTGTACGTGGCTGATGTGAGCCAGCTGGAGCTGGTACTCGTGTTTTTACCTCCAAGTTGCATGTGCATCACTGTTGTTAGTAAACATTGAAACTCATGTATGGTGCCTTCATCACAAGCTGACACTCGCAAATAACAAAACACGCAAACACGAGTCCAAAGAAAAACACGATATAAAGCAACAGTTCTGACTTTCTGGATCCAGATAGCATGCCTACCAATATGGCGGAGTAAACAACAATCACATGACCAGTGACGTCAGCTGCAAGTCCTCAATAAGGTTATTTTGGGATGTTCTTATCGGCTAAGATAAGACTTTATTCATCCCATTGTGGAGAAATTACACTGACAGCAGCAAACAAAAATAAAATGCAGGGAAGACAGAAAACAGAAAATATGCACTTGTGAAACAACAAATATAAAGAGGAAAAAAGAAATCTGCTATTTATATAAATATTTACATAAATTTAGATTTAAATTTAAATATCATATACATATTTACAATATATTTACAAATGCACGTGGTGTGATATGGTCAGAACTGGTTTGCTCGATTCCTAACAGATCTTTAGTCCAGCTACTGACAATACAAACCTTACAGAAAACAGGTGATTTGTGGTTTTACTGTGGCTCCTATCTGTCTAAAAAACAGAGCTAAGCTAAGAGAGCTATAATGTAAACTATCAGCTGATGCAGCACGTCAACATTATCAGACACAGTGATATTTCAACTTGATGATCCCATGACACAGATGTGTGTAAACAATGAGCTTCATACTTATGACTGATACAGTCTGTGGACACATCGGGTTGGTTCGTTGGTGGTTTTGGTCCTAAATGTGTTCTGGCTCATGACGTCCTCTGCTGGTGAACATTTGGAATATCAATACAATATTGAACCACTTCAACACATGAATACAGACCAACATAAACAAGACAAATTCTTTATTTTCACAACAAAATTTATTAGAAGAATAGTGGTTTTGAAAAGAAGGTTCTAGCATCCAGTGAATACTACCTTACACAACATTACAGCTGAAATGTGTGGCAAAAATGGCAATGTTATTTTTTTTTATTACTTTTTTTTTTTACCAAATTGAATATAACATAACCAGTAAAATATTTTACACATGCACAAAGACAGATCTAATCAGCGTCGCCTGACGTTCAATGCAAAATGAAGTTTAAAAAAAGACTGGAGGAAATAAAATGATCTTTCATCTTTTTATAAAAAAAAAAAAAAAGTCACAGACATGAGACAATTTATTATTCATCAGCCCGATCAGAAAATCAGATTTTGCATTCAAAAGGGAGAGAGTAAGAGAAAACAAAATAGTGCAGTCAATCAAACTAAAACCAATTATTGTGATCCTTGTTAAGTGCTCATTTAAACGGACATCGATAATATAAGCCTAGAAGAATAAAAGTCCAACTCACAAGGTACAAAATAAGAACAAAAACCAAAAAATATTGTACATAAATAAAACTACAATATGAGAAAAATATTTTTTAAATTATACAATATTTTTTCAAACTGTAAACAGTAGATATTGAAAAAATGAGGTCCATTGGGGTATTTGGAGAACCAGTGTAGGTGTGTGCATGTTATGTGTTAATATGTGTGTGTCAAAGGGGGCGTGGGCGTCCTGAGCGTCGGCACAGCGCCCCCCGGGGCCCGCTGAACTGGAGGAATGAGGTATATCATCAAACCCAAAACTAAATCTCAGCGGAAAAGAGGAAAAAGCCCAGCGGGCCCTGCAGCGGGGCGTCCAGCCACCTGTTATAAACCCAGGTGAGATTATGAAACCTCAGCAAGACAATTAAAAAAAAAAAAAAAAAATACAGAAAACAAGAGTTCGTTCTTCTACCCGAACTACTGTACAAATCCCCGGACAACACTTCCGGCATCCGCCAAAACATCACAGGCAGTTTCCAACCCAATCAGAGATCTTCGTCATAACAAGGTCTATGAAAAACAACCCAGGAATGTGGAAAGTAATCTCACAACATGAAATACAACTCAGTTTTATGTCTTTACAAGTTCTCAACTAAAATCAATCATCTGATTGTTGTAAGAAATCCTAAATTTAGTCCAAAATACACTCCTGTCATCCAGACCAGGCCAATAAATGGACAAGCTGTTTAAATGTGAAACATCAGACTCTGCAGCCTGTTCAAAACCACCAAAGTCCACCCATTAAGCTCATTGCAGCAGCACAAACAATTAGCAACATATAGGCTAGCTGAAGCTCCAACCGGCCACAACACCGAGGAGTGGCTGTTTAACGACAACACAACCTGCAAAATGGACTTCCTGCTCCAGTTTGACCCGCCTTCGTCCTTCACAGCTCTGAAGTTCTGCAGCTTTAACGTCCGGCCGAGTGCCGCCTTTTTCCTGGGTTCACGAATACAGTGATGAGAGGCTTACTAGGTTTTCCCTGAAGCTTACGAATAACTGAAGGCAGAGCTTTCACATTCCTCTGTGTTTTGTGTAAGTCCATTGGCAGCAGAAAGAAAACTGTTAAAGTCAGCACTTCAACCAGATGGATACCTGAACATGACTTCCTGTCACTGCAGTGTCCTCAAACTTCTAATAGACAAAGAGCATTTGTGGATGCTGGAAAAACCACTTTGAAGCCATACCA
Source organism: Sphaeramia orbicularis (assembly GCF_902148855.1). Taxonomy (NCBI): domain Eukaryota; kingdom Metazoa; phylum Chordata; class Actinopteri; order Kurtiformes; family Apogonidae; genus Sphaeramia; species Sphaeramia orbicularis. The sequence goes on from NC_043957.1 coordinate 25,644,847, forward strand.
GTGTTTTGTGCACATAACGTTTGTATTTAAGAGGTAAGCTTGGTGTAAGCTGGAGAATGGAGTGCTTACAAAGACAAAGTTGACATTCATAAGCTAATGACATATCCAGAGATCTAAAAATAGTAGAGTTCAGACAGCTGAAGGATAGAAAAATAAGAATAACTACAACAAAATAACTAAAAGGGTAAGAAAAGAACTGTGTCTCGTTGATATTTTGGAGGTAAGTTTTGTCTTTATAGAAACAGGCTGATTAAAAATAACCATAGTTACGGATAATCACTGCTAGGCCTCGGTTTAAGTACCTGAATAAGAGTGAGAGCAGTGTTGTTGCGGGTCCCTGAGGGTGTCTGAGGGTAATCGAATTTAGGTCTGTAGGCATCTTTTCCTACAAACTGCACGGATACGTTCAGAAATACAATGCGTTAGATTGGTACACTGTTCCATTGAGATACCATAAGAGCACAGGTAGATTCATGTTTCTAAAAATAACTGCTCTGAATCTAACATATGGTTGTAGGACAATTAAGGAAAATCAAAAAGAATGAGCTTTTTGCATTATTTCTTACACAACCGCACGGATTCACACTCATACACACTTTTATTGTTACTTTACACAAGGAAAAAAATGATTGCAAAAGAGCGTTAGCCAAAAACCACTACGAAAGCTGTTACAATGACAAACAAACACCTTAGGTGCTCCTTCTCAGGAAAGGGATTTTTTTTTCTCAGGGGCAATATTTCATATTCAAAACATCAGAATCTGTCCTGTGGACAACATCCAAATAGCGCTTTTGGATTAACCAGCCTCTTCAAACAAAAGGACTGATACGGGGGTATTTACACCAGCATGCAAAAATATCGAGAGGGTCAACGTTCACGAAACTGTCCGTCGCTCCCTGCTTAGCTTGAGGGAAATGCGTGTTCTGACGGGCTCCACAGAGAACCCAAACAGAGCCAGCGCTCCCCTCCACCGCCTTCATTTAAAACAGTCTTTTAAAAACACACCAACTGTTCCTCCTCCTCAGTGCCACCAATATACAGTTCAGCCTCGCCTGTGAAAAAGACAGGCAAGGGTTGAGGGGTAAAGCAGTTATTTATATGTACACAACCCTCCTAAAGACCCCACCACCTACCTACCCCACGACCCCTACCCACCCCACCGTGAATCTCATGTCCAAGTCATCTTCACAAATATAGGTACTGTCTTTACTGTCTGCTTTAGAAAAATGAAAACAAAAACACCCGCCCGTCCCCCTCCCCCCCAGTTTCACAGAATCAAGCTTGAAAATACTACGACTACACTAGATCCTATTCCACTACTTCTTCATCGTCTGTTAAAGTCGCCCTACCCCTTTGCCTTATGCTACATCAAGGGGAAATAACGAGCAAGAACAGAGTAAGAAAACGAACATCAAAAGCAACTGATTGGGAGTGATTTTACCTAACATACTGCACTGGACTTCTGTATTGTTTCCCTGAATCATCAATGGAAAAGGCGCATCCTCTTCCTTTTCAAGATAAAAGTATATGACATTAGAGATTTGTATTTACATATGCATTTGTGTTTACGTCTGTGTGGGGCTTGTATAGGTATATCTATGTGCACATATAGAGTATTTCTTATTCTTAAATATGTATAGTTAAATTAGAGGTTAGTTGTGTTTGTGTTTTTTTTTTTTTTACATTCAGTTTTTAACAACGATAAAGAGTTGATAAAGAGGTATGTAAAATAAACATTGTGGGTTTTTTCAAATGTTCCACGTGTCGGCCTTCACTCTTTGAGCAAGCCCACTTTAAGAAATCTGAAGATGAAAAGAATTTTTTTTTTATTTTACCATTTTCACCAAACCTCATCTTTATTTATCTGGGATTCAAAGCTTACATAGCTCATTCTGAGCTGTTTTGACACGGTGATGTTTGAAACCATGTTGGGCTGCGAAAGGTTTCAGTTCACTAATCAAAAGACCGAACACATAATGTATGAAGATGAGAAACCGACGCGGTAGAAAAATGGAACCTCCACTGGGCGCTACGCACTGCATGGCGAAAGAAGCAAGAGGTGAAAATAAAGACAAGGAAAAGGTCATGAAAGTGCCCAGGAGATGAGTGTTAATGGACAGGATCTGACAATATGTGGAGGTTGTCAAGGTTACATGGATTTCTTTTCTGAGGTATTCTGTGTTGTAAGTTTTTTTTTTTTTCTTCTTCTTTACATTTTTGCACATCGAGAAACACCAAGATGGAAAACAAAGACTGAAAGAAAGAACAAACGCTCAGTGTTACTTCCCCAAATGCAGTTTTAGTCAAAGCGCTCATTCTTGTTCGACTGAGCTGCTTCTTCTAACGTTGATATTAGGGAAGGCAACAATCCAAGTTTTGTAGGTTGGATCTCCAGAGGACCTACAAAGTGGACTATTAAGTGCGCTCCACATGAGCCTCCCCTGCTAAGAGTTATTCATATTTACAATCCTTGCTGTTTATAAAGCACTGAAAAAGTATTTGGCTGAAAATAACTTAGAGAATCTGTCAAAAACAATTAAAAAAAAGGCTTTCAAAGACCCTTTTAAGTGGCCGTGATGGATAGCCAGATGAATGTGTTGTGTTCCATAAGCAAGTTTCTGAATACTTTCTGTTTTGGTAGTAAGAATCTTCTGTGCTGTTTGACAGAATATTTATCCACCAAAACTTCCTGTCTGAGGACTCAAAGTTCCATACAGTATCTGCTCACAGAGTGTCAGCCTGTCTGACCTGACTATCGATCGTGCTCATAAACCAGTGCACAGATATAAATACACTGGTGCATTTGTCTGCATGTAGCGTAGACTACGCCACCGAAAGGTAACAGAGAAGGTACGCGGTTGTCAAAGACACCTAAAGTGAAATGCAGAAGACGACATAACGGCAAAAAAAAACAAAAAAAACAAAACAAAACAAAAAAACAACCTTACAAGAAGATCACAGCAATGCACTGTGCAAACTTCAACTAAACACCACCCGGCTCATTAGCCACACTTTTTTCCAAGTTTTTCCACTGCTTTTTTTTTTTTTTAAACACAGAAACCTAAAAGTCAAGCCCAAGCCTGTTGCCCTGAAACATTAAAACAACAGATCAGAGACATCATACAACATTAACAGCCAAAACTTTAAAATATTGAACTTTTTTGTGGAGAGAGTTCATGAAATTTTCACCGAGGCTAAAATATTAACCGACCGCCGAATGTACGGTGAGTATGCTAGTTCTTTGAAATCAGTCGAGCAGAGGATAATCAGCCCCCTCCCCCCCAAAAGAAAGACTTTATTAGAGAAGAGTGTGGCAAAGCCTCTGTGAAAACATTAAAGAGGAATAAAAATGAAATGATTTAGGGGAAGACAGTGACGAGAGCTTTCTTGGTTGTGAGAAGGAAATGTTTGTAAAAGGGCCTGATGGAGTCGGGGCTTGTCCGAGACCACCCCCCCCCCCACACACACACGAATCTCTCCTGGGATGAACGAGGTCCTGTCAGCCCTGCGGTGCTCACGCTTCACTGGCCAAAGATGCTGCTGAGGATGACAGAGTTAGGGGTCGAAGGTGGATGGTAAGGAACGGACGGGGTTTTACAGCTTTTCATCAGAGAAAGTGACAATAAAATCAAGCGGGAGATGCAGAGGGATCGGCATGGCAACATACAGAGATAATCGCACAAGACAATCAAGATGTAACTGAGATTAACATTTTCTAGGATACATCTCAATGCAGCATTCATCAAAAACCTCCCCTGAACTGTTTATAAGGCCTATGAATGATATGAAATGCTTGTAATGGTCCCCAACTGGCAAATGTGGACTATACTTTACTGAGAGATCTGTCTGACACCTGAAGTAATTGGCACCTGAAAAGATAACCACTCGCAAAGTCGTTGTGACAGATTGAGGTAGTGGCAACAACATTGTAGAAACGAGCAGAGAAAAGGCGTTGACAATACTCCTAATTGCACAGAAGAGATAAATGCTGAAAGATGACTTAAAACCCGAGGAATTTCGGGAACATTACGTGAAATACCTAGACTACAAATGAGCGTTGTGCCTTCGGTTTGTTCAGACAAAGACGACCAAGAAAGAAGCGTGAGGATGGTAACATAATGAATCTTACAACAAGATGGTTCTGCTGAGTTCCCACTTCCTCCATGTGAACTAGATTTGAGTTTAGCGCAGCACAGACCAGCTGGCCAGACACACCTCCACATGGGAACAATGCCGCAAGATTGTCCAGGCATCACATGGGCACATCACCAAATGCAGTCTTTCACAGAGCATTTTGACTGCATTTCTTTGACATAACCCTGGCTTTTACTTGCTAATTTTCCTCACAACCTGCACATTAGGCCTAATATTTGGTCTCTAATGATCCCTTTCTCTGTGGCTCCTTTAACTGCTCGTCTCTAAAGTGAATTTTAGCAGTAAATGCCTGCAGTAACTGTGGCGTGGGGGTGGGCATTTTCAACCTTTTTGCGACCTTTATTCTTCTGTGTTTTACTTCATACTCACACTCCCATCCACCTCCACAGACCGTCTATGTGATGGCGTGTCTGGCTCTCTGACGAGGCGGAGGGGTGAAGCGCTCGCCAGCAACTGTGGGCAAGTCGGAGGCGAGAACAGCAGTGAGAAAATGTCTGATATGTCTGATGAACATAATCGCAAGGGGGTTGGGAGTTTAAGTCGACGGTTTAACCTAAATTGTGTGAAATTTAGCTTTAACCAAAAAATGCTGGGTGGTTCGATTATACGTGATTAAGAAACCAACCCTGGATGATTAGGTTTGAGATTGTGATTAGTCCTCAAAAGGCACTCTTGATCACTGATTCCACTGATTGAAAAATAAACAAATGAATACAATTATTTGCTTCTTGCAGCACAATCCTGTTCAATTAATGAGTTCAGATGGAATCTTTGATTTCAGCATCTTTGAGTAAATGTTAGGCTGCAGTTGGCGAATGACCAGCGTCATTTAAAAATGCCCAATTTTGCCTTAAACTATCAAAATCTGTCAAATATTGTGGTGCTCTACCCGATAAAGGGGCTGACAGAATACATAGATCATCATTCTGATCTAGTTTTGCCTAAAAATATTACACTTTCTACTTAAAAATAATGGGTTGAAACACCATCCTTTCACCCTCAAAGACCTAACCAGCTGCCGGTGACTAAAAGCATGAACTGATCTAAAATGTTCATTGTTCAATAACTTTTAAACCACCAGTCTTATCAATACAATTAAATAATTCAGGTAAACTGCAGTTTCTCAGCATGTCAGTGGCATCAGATTTGACCCATGTGGATGTTCAAGGGCACCAAATTGAACATGAAAACACCTTAATATTCCACAAGATTTATTTATCCATAAAACCCAGGGTTTTGATCAATGTCAAGGGCTGTAGACACTCTTTTTTTATGTTCAGTTAATGATATATTTTGGTGAAATAGTCCCTTTTTTTTTGGCTCTGACACAATAACCTTTACAATTTATGAACATTGACATAGACAGTAAATTAAATATGGAAAATATTTGCTTTTCACCGTAAATTGCACTGGATAAATCATTTAGGAAAGGTTAGATTTTGAGAAAAATTTACTTGGAAGTCACCACAAGTCTGTTCTAGGGCTTTAAGTGTTAATAAGACGTTTCAGAGTCCAACTTGTAGACTGCAGCTGGTCCAGAATGTGTAAAAAACAAAAACTCTAGGCTTCTGCCTAGTTGTTTCGTAATGAACAGCAAAAGAGAGTGAAGGTGACTGTCGTGATGATTGCTGCTGATAAGCGTCATCCCAGAGGTGTGCCTGGCCTTTAAGACCTCTACTTAACTCAGCTTTCAAACGCTAACTGCTAGTGAGCGAGGTCCCGCTTATCGCGTCTTTACAAATGCTTTGACATTTACAACACTTGGCATCACACTCCACTACCGAACAGATGCACATTTTAGCAGAACTGTGAGTGCTGTGGTGTCTGCGAGCATAACAGCCCGACAAATCTTACAAAATACAAGGAAAATGTCAGAGTTATCTCACTGAACATTAGTTGTTTTTTTACCTGCTCAAAGGATAGATGAGTTTTCAATGAGGGATACATGTTTTTGGTTATCCTTTTTGGTATCCTTGGATAGAAAATACCAATCTATAAACAAGGTGTACTCCCAAAAAAATAAGATAATTAACCTTAATAATCCCTAATATTCAGATAGTTTGAACAGTAAATTTGTGCTTCTCAGTTAAAGTAACACCTTGTGAACATTCAAACCTGCAATAATGCATCACTTCTAATTCCAATTCCAAGATTAACATCCATCTAAAATAAATGCATCTTGACATTTAATGCACGGCCTGATAGAAAAAGCCTAGCCTATGTTATGAGGGTTTGTCAAAAACAAATTCTGGGAAAAGTGGGAAACTACAGCAGCAGCAGCAGATGCAGACAATAGATTGATGAAAATGATGGGAAGAGAGTGAGAGAGAGAGAGAGAGAGAGAGAGAGAGAGAGAGAGAGAGAGAGAGAGAGAGAGAGGAGAGAGAGAGAGCTACTATGGTAGCAGTCGCAGTGAGAGGGCATAGATGCAGAGAAATGTGGGAGAAACGGTTGCTTCGAAACCCCACATCTTCACCGACTAAGAAACAGCTATTAGCTCAGTGTTCAAATATCTGGAAGAAGTTGCAGATAGTGTTGTACCTCATCCATGGCACAAACATGCTACGGCAAGGGGGAGCCAGGACGACAGGTCAGCATGGGGGGGGGGGGTGTTCATGAGGGGTGACTGGGTACCAAGTCCCAAAGCTTAACACAAGGGTAGCTGACCTGAGAGAGAAGATCATGAGGTCCTGGGGAACTCAACTACCTCCTGCTTGACAAGGCTAAATAACTAAGTAGCAGACCAGTCTCTAGTGGAAGACCTCAACACAGCACTGCTAACTACCCCTACCACTAACATCACTGAGACCAATCAGCTGATGTATGCAGCGCCAACAGTCATCCTAGAGATGCTCAGCTACAAGACGGACAACATGAGTAGCCAGAAGGAGCAAACTGCTCCATAGAGAAGAAGACTAGAGGCAAAGATCATGGCAGCAAGGAGAGAAGTTAGTCTGCTAACAGAACTGAACAAATCTGAAGTGTGACTGTGAATCTGAAGAAAGAACGGCCCAAGAAATATACCGGCTTAAGAAGCTAGCTGCACTCTATGAACGCCTAGCAGCACAGATGAACCAGCTGCTAATGTCAGGAACCCACCCAGAGTGGCTAACCCAAGGCCAGATGATACTCATCATGAAGGACAGATGTGATAGCAACATCAGGAAGTAGGAACACAAGAGGCTCAAGAAATACCAAGGGCTGAAAGAGGAGCTGGAGAAAATGCGGAATGTGAAGGCAACAGTGGTGCCAGTAGTGATGGAGACCATGGATGGATGGAACCAGCAGATAGATATGTGTGTCTGTGTGTTTAATGGGATAGGAAAGGAAAGATCAGAGGGTGGATGGATGAAAAAAATACAACAGGAAAAAAATATGTGTGCAAGAACCAAAACAAAGAGATTTTCACAGAGGCAGTGCCGGCAGTGTCCCAGTGTGTCAGATCAAAATCAGCCAGCAGGGCTGATGTTCCACAGGCTGTGGACTAAACACACCCACCTGCTTCTAAAAGAGACAAGGCAGACTCTCAGCTTCATAATTATACATATAACCCACCCACACAAAGTGTGGCTACCTGATGAGGAGGGAGTGTGTGTATGTGTGTGTCGCTGTAGGTGCTTTGTGTGCGTGTGTGTGTGTGTGTGTGCATTGCTGTAAGTGCATTATGTCTGTAAATGTGTGTGCCTTCTGCTCTTTCAGTCTGTGTGCTAGAGAGAATACAGCATTGTATTCACAGAAACCTGGCTTCTGGCTTTTAAGAACTTTTCTTTTTTATAAGAAAAGAACGCAAGGGAAAAGAAGATGCTATCAGAATATCAGCAATACAAACAACGACAAGAAACAACAATTATTCAAAAGACTGTCGATTACATCTAAAAATCTGGAACAAGCCTTTACTAAAAATCCTGATTCTTCTTAGTGTGTGTATGAATGTGTTTCTCACGTACAATCAGCTGCTTTAAAGTGGTCGGACCTGAGGTATAAATGACAACCAGAATTGCAGCGTGAAGGAAAAGAAACAGCAGAAACCTCTCTGGAGAGAGGAGCATGGCAATCATATACATTATGGTTCTTTCTTTCCTGGTAGGCTGCAGCATAACACACCATCTGGAGACAAATGGCACATCATGTGGCGTCTACTTAGTGAGGTTACAGTAGTTGCTGTTCAAGATTTTTTTCTTCTTTGTCACATTTTGACAGTCTTTCACTCAGAAGAAAAATAAAATAAAAACCAACCAGAAAAGCATAAGAGAAATCGATTGGCTTACCTGAAAATGCAAAAAGAGTAAAATAAATACATATATAGTCATATAGCTAGATCATTTTCATCATATAAAGGTACATTTTCTTGTGTATGGGTGTTTTGGAATGCAGTGTAGAAGATTTTGGAAGGAACATTTCTCTTTTACAAGACAGCAGATAAAGGAAGGTTAACTTGTCCACCTGTCCCCCATTCTCCCCTCTGGGTCTCTGATTTCTCTGGGTGTGAGAAATAAAAATGAAGGAAAAAAACAAAACAAAACAAAAAACAAACCCCCTGTCAAGTTACAACCTGGAGTTATAGTACACCTAAAAACACACAATAAACTAGAAAAAAAAAACCTCAGCTTAGTGAAAAAAAACACCTTGTTCTTTCTCAAACCAGGGTGGGACTGAACTGACTTATCGCCTCCAGGGTGAAACCAGATGACAGACGACTCCCAAAATGTTTTGACTTTTACAGCACGAGATGGGAGGCTTGCAGGCCCTCCCACACCGACCCCAACCAGCAAACAGAACAGGAATGGCTGTAAAGTCCCTGTGGGTCTTTCTTTCTTTTTTTTTTTTTAATCTGTTGCTCATTATATACTTCGACAAGGTTTTGTTGTTGTGAAAAATACCTGAAAAGAGGTAGGGTGGCAAATATTGGTCAGTCAGACACTTGAAGCGTCTCCCTCCTCCCTTTGCAAAAGGGAGGCGAAACAAAGAAAAGAAAAACAAAAAGATATTAAAAGAAAGAAACAGTGGAGAATACTATATTTCCCAGAGTATCGGCTATCCCTTTGCCAGGCTCCCAGGTAAGGGATACATAAGTACGAGGCACGGAAAGGAGTCATTATTCTGAGATTGAGGTATAGCACTTGGTCTCTGCTGACCCCAAGTCGATATATAGTTAATATACACACACATACACACACATACACACACATATACATATACATATATACATATTATATATATATATGTGTGTGTGTGTGTGGTGTCAGGTTCATGTATATGTGTGTGTATGTGTGTGTGTGTGTGTGTGTGAGTGTGGTGTGTGTCTATAAATTACACCTAGTACAGGTAGTTAAGTCTGCGCCATTTTCCGACTGACAAATATTGCTGCCCATCCCGCTGGCTCGATCCTGAGACATTTACAGTACTGAAGGCTACTGTTGCACTTCTGCATTGAAAGAAGACCGCAGCTCCAATGCAAGCAGTGTAAAGTGAAACGAAAAGCAAAAATGATAAAAACAACAGTCTGCTGAAAATGAAATAACAGTGCCATCTTTTTTGCAGATCACTGTTCTGGTTTGGTGAGTCTAAGAGATTAATTTCAGTTCACTACATTCATTAGTATTTTTGAATATATACGTGCTGTATATAAATCAATATATACAGTTTTCTTAAGTATATAATATAGTATGAGGTTTCTTTAAAAACAGCATTGAGACTCAGCTGCAGGAGGAGGACTTTTTCGGACAGGGGGAGCCGTTAACCACATGAGTAGAAACAATTGATTGAAACCAAAATAAAAACAAATAAAATGAAATAAATATACTGTAAATGGCATGCACCTCAGTAGATAAGATCGGGCTGAAAATGGGACTTTTGACAAGTATTTCTCTTTTTTTTTTTTTTACATACATTTATAGCAAAGTTGTCTAGAAGAATAGGAAGAAAATTTAGAGATTTGTTAAATCATCAGGGAAATGGTTTGGCCGTTCAGCTGTTTCCCCTCTCAGGGGTAAAACCTGCTCAAGCAAACTTGTGCATTAAGTGCCAATTACAATATGTCTACACATATTTGACTTGTTTTAAAAGCATGAATCCATACTTTAGTTACATTACATGAAACAAGCTTGCAGGCAGTGTGCGAAGGGTATTTGTTTTTTTTGTTTTTTTTTGGACTTGGGGCTCTGGTCTTGCTTGTCAAACTGTATTTGCAGCTGGTATTTTCAGCAGCTCTCATGCCTTCCATCTGAGGCATGTTTATAAGAAGTGCTTCTGTGATCCTGTTTTAACTATCAGATCAGTGCATTGTCCTTCGCTGGGTCCAACTCGACACACAACAACCTTTTAGACACTTCAAATGCTCAGCATTGTCAAAGTGTTGGACGCATTTCATGCATGAAGTCGTTTTATACTTATGCTCTTTCCCATTGGCTGAGCATATCTGCCAATCAAAGCCAAGGGTACTTCAAAGCTTAAGGTAGAACTAAAGACCACAGAGGGGAAAACAAGATTGTGCCACAGGGAGGAATAACAACAATAATAAGGACCATTTTATAATTTAGAGTCAGTTTGAGCATTTCTGCTTTGAGATTTGTTCTGTTACCATAATTTAATATCAACATATTCAATTGGCCCAACCCCAAAATCAGCCAATAATAAAGTGGTGCATGCCATTTTTTAGAGAAAAGTAAAGAAAAGGAACAAATCAAATAAATAAAATGTACAATACATTTCAAGAGGAGTGAATCATCATCATTTCTTCAAAACAGAGAGGTACAATTCTTGTTAAAAATCTCACAGACTGGGTGAGCACCAGGCAGTGTTAGGAGCGAAGAGCAACATTTACCACAGAGCAAAACAATTCAGAAAAAAAAAACAAAACCCAAAAACAAAAAAAACAAAGCAATACAACCAAAAAGCTATTATCATCTCTTCCAATTATGTCCTGATGGAAAATACCAAAAGCCGATTTTTTTTCTTTCCACCTGTGTCCTCTGAGGGATATTCTTTCCTAGTGAAAGTTTCTATCCCTGGTGCTTCAGTGTTACGAGGAGGAAAAACAACAAGACGACACAACACAAAACTCAACTTGTTCAAGCTGTCAACCATTTTTTTCTTTTTCTTTTTTTCTTTTTTGTTTTTTTTTTTTACTTGAGAAGGTAATCGAGAGGAAAAAAAGAGTAGTTTGGGTCCAAGCTGCAGTTCTCTGAAAGTCTTAATCACTAAAGCTTTTTTCCTTCACCCTCCTCGTCTCTTCTTCCTCCACATCGCTCAGAGTAGAGCTACACTACATGCATAACCTCAAACAGCTTTCTTTCTCTCGTTTTTTTTTTTTTTTGTCTGTTACTTCTGAAAAGTGCTATTTTAGAAGTTTAGCGCCAAACCCCGTGTCGGTGTTTTATCTCCTTTGTGATAAATTATTAGCACGTCTGTCGGCTACGGCGTTTGTCATATTTAGTCAGACAAAGCATTAGCGAGAGGCATGTAATGTCCTCTGGTTTGTCAATGATAGGTCCAAGCATTTTTGAAACCCACATCATCTGTCTCAGATACCCTGAGTTAAAAATGAGGAGAAAAGGAATCATCCAGAATAATGGATTGGCTTGTACGTCATCAGTCATAATAATTTATAATATATTAAATCTGACTTTCCCTCAGCTCTATCAACTACCCCTCCCCACTGCATATCACCCACCCGCCACCCCAAATTGAACACCCCACTATAAATGCACATTGTTGTAGTAAACTGCCTTTAAAACTGTCTTTGAAGGTTGAGGGAGAAGAAAATCTTTTAAAAATCAGCCTCATGTTAGTTTGATTAGAAAAAGAAAAAGAAAAAGAAAACATCAGCAGTGTGTTGTTGTTAGCTAACATCCATTAGCTTTGGCTTTCTAAAGCCTAGTATAGGAGCTAAATATTCAACTGATAGCAGCAGAGTTTCACAGTCTGATTCCAGAAGGCCTACATCCAATAAAGATCTCCATGATGGGATGAGCTTCCCAGGAGGCAGCTCGGGCCTTCCAGGATCAGCGGCGAGACGCTGATGGAGGTCCATGAGGTAGCATTCCACCTTAAAAAAAAGCTGATCCATAGTCAGACCACTCCTCAACTTGTCCCTTGGCAAAAAAAAAGAGGGTAAAGAGCTTCCTGGGTCTGATTATGGATCAGTGCACAGAGGCGGCATGTACCTCTGACCCAATGCAATGTTGTGACTGGGCTTCGGAGACAGACCATAATAAGTGCATGATGCAAGGGCAACGATGCCGAGGTAACCTGGTCTGTAAGCGCCAGACCCAAAGTGTAGTGCAAAAGAAAGCAAAACAAATCAACTGAAAAGATAAAGAGGAATATAGAGACAACGATAGAAGTCAGTAGTATACGCGAAACTCACAAGCATGCATCCCTGAATGACTTTTGTGTGTGTTTTCTCATTCAAAAAGGACGGGTTAATGTTGCTTTCGTCCACACAAAGATTAGCAGAATATCTTAAGGAGGAAAGAAAAGCTTTGCAGTTAAAGCATCGTGGCTACCTGGCAATAAGAGAATGGGTTTTGATTCAGAACCCTGGTGAGAAATATCATGATTAAACCTTTACAGTTGGCTTCAAATGTAATAGATGGTTCACTTACCAATTGTCTGTTAGTTCTCCATGAGAGAGGAGATGGGAGGGGTTGGGGGACTTTAATTTGTCTTTTTTGAAAGGAGTTAATTTTAAACTTCCCCTAATTCCCCCCCCCCCAAATTGGAATGGTCCAAAGCCCAAACTGCATTTATAAGCAGCAGCAGTTCAGTGTATCAAGTTCTCAAAAGAAGGGAATAGGGTTTTGAGCAGGGGATTATCAGCATGCTTAAGGAAATTTCATTAATTGTCATGTAACTCATGTCTTTAGCTGCATTTGTTAAGCCCCCGGATATAAAAGCGAAACAAATGCTTGTACAGCGTCCTTCGTGTGACGCCTGTTTAAAACCATCCGATTAGTTGTTTCTCTCCAGTTGTTTTAAGAATCCTCCTCATATTATCCCTGTGTTTGTGCTCACCCAGATACTGCAAAGTAAATTGGCACAAATAAAGCCCCATCCATTTTCAAATTACTTTTGACTGAGGTTTACATGTGTTAGTCATTTAATCGATTGGTTTGAAATTATCATCAATCTCTTCCTTTACATTGTCCTTGAGCTCAGCAGCTGCCAGCGGCGGGCCGTCATCTCGTGGAGTCGCAGTGTTCTCCGACTCGTTGGGGAAATCCTGGCCTCCTGCTTCCATCTTCATCATAAGCTTGAGTTTCTTCTTTGGGGGGTTCTTCAAGGTTCCCATGCGCTCCTTGACCTTGTATTCCAGGGTGCTGTGCGGGATCCCGTACATGTTCTGGGCCTTGGACACGCTCATCTTCCCGCTCATCACCACCGCTATAGCCTCCTCCAGGATCTCGCTGTTGTACTGGCGATAGCGGCCCCTCTTCTTCCTCGGCTGCTTGGAGTTCGGGTCTCCTTCCACGTCGGAGGTCGAATACGCTGGCCCAGAGGTGGAGTGGTCCAAGTCAGAGGTCCAGTAGTCGGCTGCTCCATCCAACAGGCTTCCCAGGCTTCCTCCCCTGCGGTTCTGCTTAGGCAGGATGGCTCTCAGCTTCCGGCTCAGGGTGTTCTCTCCATGGGCGCCACCTCCGACCCCCATGGCGCCGTAGCTGTACAGATCAGAAGCATGAGAGTCCCAGGAGAGGTCCATGCCCCGAACCTGGGGGATCTTCAGGTCGACAGGAAGCGAGTGGCCCTGGTCTCTCTTGGCTTCGTTGTGGTGGGTCTTGGAGAGCTGATTGTGGAGGTGGAGGGAACTTTTGAAGGAGAAGGCTCCATGGTGGTTGTGGTGGTGATTCTCCAAGAAGGTAGGCAGGTCTTTGAGGTCACTGAGGGCCCCGCTCAGAACTCCGCTGGCCTGTTTTAGCTTCATCAGGCTGTCAAGGTGGGCCTTGCTCCCCCAGAAAGAAGAGGAACCCTTCTGGCCAAGCAAGGAGTGAGATTGCCCGTGATTGAGCAAACTGGCTGACTCTAGATTGGACAACGACAGAGCAGCGGGCTGACTCAAGAGGCAGTGTTTCTGGCTGAGGAGCTCTTCCTTGATACGCAGCGAGCGGGCCAGCGGGGGCTTGAATGAGTTGACCAAGTTCTCCCTCAGTCCGTCCTGCAAGCTTCTCTGCAGCAGCACGTCCTCGTCATCCACGTCATGGTCTACTTTCAGAGAGTGTCTGCATGGAGAGATCAAAGAGGAGCATTTAGATGATTCATCAGAGATCTGCTGAGAGACTGAAACTCACAAAATGTCATCCATGTTCTCACTGGTTAATAATTTATTTGTCTTGTGACTTCTAAGAGCAGTGTTAGGCACTGCAACAATAAATTATGTAAAAACATTACATGCAATAACTTGACAAAATGCTTTTAGCCACATAGTGTGTATTGCAATAAATTGCATTACAGTTATTATTACAGAGTGAGTTAGGGCATCATGTTCAATAAGACAAAGCTTTTCGATTGGCTTTTTGGGAGTCCTGTTAAAACACTGCTGCATTAGTCAACCCTGCAAAATATAAGCAAGAGTAGGTTTTTCAGGTTGGTGTTTGACAATGTTAATGAGTTTGTATTTGTAGGATAAATGTGTTATACATACAATACAAATTTTTTTACTGTGTTTTTCAGCCCATTTTGATCAGTGAACACCATCATCATCATCACCATCATCATCACTATCATCTTCTGAACCCACTTTACTCACTAAGGTTGTGGGGGGTGTTGGAGCCTATCCCAGCTACCTATGGGCAAAGGCGAGGTACACCCTGGACGAGTCACCAGTTCATCGCAGGGCCGACATATAGAGACAAACAACTAATCACTGTCACATTCACATCTGTGGGCAATTTTAGGTCTACCAGTTAACCTATTAGTGCATGTCTTTGGATGGTGGGAGGAGGCCGGAGTACCCGCAGAGAACCCACGATAATACGGGGAGAACAATACAAACTCCAAAGAGAAAGGTCCCTGGTTGGAATTGACCCAGGACCTTTGAACCCAGGAGACTGCACCCCCATGTCACCCGGCAGATGACACGGGCCTGGTTTATGTCTTCCGTTGTTGTGCACCTTATTTCCTTTTCCCTGCCTTCAGAAACTTTTATTTGAGGGGGCAGGACGTTTGTTGCCCCCTCAGAACTGGGCACGGATGATGCCCTGGTGTTCGCTCTGCTGCTAGATTCACAAGTGTTGCTAAGTAGCATAACAAAAACATGACATTCCTGTAAATGAATCACATGCTGTGGACAAATGTTTGAGCAAATTGGAGGAATTTCCCCCATTTGAAGAAATGGAAGCTTTGCAAGTGTTACTGGTGTCATCTTATTGGACTGTTTCTACCTCAATGCCATGTTGGCTACATTCTGACCAAAACAATGTGGCGTGCGTGTGACATGAAGTCATCATGCATGTGCAACGAAGGCGGAATTGATAAGCTGACTCCTTAAGCAGGCAGGCAAACGATTCCTAGGAATCAAGCTACTGGGAACTGGTTCTCAAAAAGAACTGGTTCTTGAGTCCCATCCCTACATTCATTTCAGTTGGTTGTTACATAATCTTATTATCATGTTTCCATCATTAAAAAATATGCAATTACCATATTATGTAATAATTTATGACAAGATGCTGAGAATTTCTTTTTACATGAAGCCAGCAGTGTATGACAAACTGCTTAATGAAGTGACAGTGCGTTACATTGTGTTGAGTTATCGTATCATGCAGTGTTTGTAGATAATGTGTTGTTATAACACTTTAGATATCGAGCAAAAAGTAAACACTAACAGAAGGCAATGAGATGTTCTGTGCAGTAGCAGTATCTGCTAAACTAATCAATAATTTAACAACAGCATGAGTAAAAGAGCGGAGGCTCGGCAGCAGCGGTGATGTGTGAGGAGCAGTTGGTAACAGACCTGGAAGCCAGATTATCACAGTTCTCCCAGTTTGAGCCATGAAAAAATAATTGCATTGCAAATTGACTGAACAATGAATGGACAAACCCATTTAAAACACTGAACATCGGCTCATTAACACAGCATTTGTATTTAAGGTAAAAATAAGAGTAACGTATATTAATCCAATCAAGACTGCATCGGACAGTTTTTATTACATTTTATTACATATTATGGACTGTCCTGCTTTTATTGTTTCCTTTTTCTTTTTTAATTCATATCTAAGTTAATTATTGCTCCTGTTATACAACATCTATCTGCATCATTTATGTTTTTTGTGTCAATTTTGTGTTCATTTTTATCTAAGCTTTCCTTTGTTTGGCTAACTTGGGACTCTTGCATTTCTGATACCTGATCAGTCCTGCATGTCCTTTATATTATTATGATTATTATGATTATTATGATTATTATTAATAATAATAATAATAATAATAATAATAATAATAATAATAATAATAATAATAATAATTATTATTATTATTATTATTATTATTATTATCATTATTATTATTATTATTTATTTATTTATTTAGGTGAAATACTGGACTATTTTTTCATCTTCATTCCTTTTTATACAAAAATAATAAAGCATATTAGGCTAAGCTTGGATTTAAAAGGTAAAAAAGAGCTCTTAATCCATTCTTTTATGAGTTTTCCATGTCTATTAATGTTTTTAATGGTTATTTATGACATTCACTGTGAATATCTGAACTGAGCGCAACCATTTTGCCTTTCAAAATAGTTTTTATTCACCAGAATAAAAACTAAAACAAAAAAATACTGTATTTCCATCGTATTTTCTATGTCATTTGACTGGAGCATCATTTTATTGTTCTGTCTTTATCTCTTGATCTAAACTTTGCATTGCCTTCTTTATTTTTTCAACTGTAAAAGGAAAAAATAGATGGGATTTTTTTTACATCTGTGTTCCGCTGTTAATTACCTATAAATGTCTACTTCTTCATGAGCTGAATCATTAAATTACTGTTAGACATAAAATCTATGACATTTGCATACAATTAAATGAATAATTGCATGGCAGTTAATCTTCACAATCATTGCAGCATTAATCTGAACTGACCTCTTTACCCATATGAGGTAAAGTTTTACTGATATGAAATCAGAAACAGCTCCGGTGTTCTTAAATCCTGCATTTCACTGGTTCAGAGGCTGCCATATACAGACATATGGTATATGCAAAATACCTTCGCTTCAACTGCTGCAGCTGAGTAACTATAGCAACAGTAGAGAGGCCTTTTAAAGAAATGCTCACTTATGTTCATAATAACAGAAAATAGCTTGTCAAAGTCAGCAGATGACATGATATAGGGGAGAGGAAACTTGTACTGGACTTGTAACCTGTACTATTTTTTCAGCGGAGCCATATTCTACTGCACTAAAGTGTGACTGGCTGCGATGTGGGGGGTTCCTCAGCGGGGGCTTTCTGACAGATTATCACAGTGGGCGGTCTCTGGCTTGTTGAAAACAATATAGGGTTAATGAGAGGCTTTGGAGTTTACTCTCTAATAAAGCACTCTTTTACAGTATAAGCATTCAGTCATCAGGGAGTCTGGAGCAGATGGCAATGATACCGTAGATTCTATCCCTTTCACTGTCGAGAGAAAATAAGGAAAAACCATCTCTGAGGCATTTTGGAAGCAAAGATAAGAATTTACACCAAACTAACCAATGCAATGATATTTATCATAATATAAAACTATATTCTGACATTTGTCATTATTGTTTTGCATCCCAGACCCCTGTTAAGAGAAGAAACACCTGAATTCAATGTGTCCAAATACTTTTGTCCATATAGTGTATACTCTATCCCTTTAACATCGACTGTCGCTAATTTGCGTCCAACCACTTCCATTATGGAATCAACTTAGATTGCGTATCTATTCTACTAATGTCGTTTCAGATATATTGGATATGTACCCATTCTAGACACTGGGAATACGTTTGTGGCATGAAAAAACTGATCTCCATCTCCTGTGGTGGGAAAATCTGTTTAATTTATCATTGTTATTGACCATTATGCCTGTTGTTGCAAATTTGCATCTAATTTATGTGCTATAGTCAAATGAATGATGTCCACTTAATTTAACATCTACTTGAAAGCAAAAACACAAACATTTTAAAAATTATATATATATATATATATATATATATATATATATATATATATATATATATATATATATATATATATATATATATATATATACACACACACACACACACACACACACACATATATATATGTGTGCGTGTGTGTGTGTGTGTATATATATATATATATATATATATATATATATATTTCATATCTAATTCACCGGACGTTGCCAAATGTTGAAATGTTAAAATACATTAACCTTTACATACTGATCATTTTACACACTTTAACAGTTCTGTTTGGATCAGTTTTGAGCCAAGGTTCTGTTTAGAATATATAAATGTTCCTTTTCATATGGACATATATTCAGAAGTTCAGACATATTTTTCATGATTCTATTCATCTGTTATCCATTTTATTTGTTATTTTATCCTATTTCATGCTGCATACACTGAGACATGAGTAACAGTATTTCGTTCTGATCATGACAATAAAGCTGAGTCTGATTTATAAACATAATCCTTAATTATTGTTTCAGCGAATACTCTCCTAAAACCAAAAACAACAGGATTTCCATTTAACTTTTCACTTCTCATCAAACTTCTCAGTGTATAACACTTTACCAAGACCAAACGGATGCATGTCGGCTGAGATAAAACACTCTTGTTTTTTTTTCAGTAAAACAAACAGAACGTACATTGACCTTTCACAGTAGACTGTACGTTCATCAGAACAATAAGAATATTCAGAACTGAAACATGCTTCTTGTTAAACGTTTTCTGAAATGTTTGAAATGCAAATAAAACCTCAGTAGGAACAGATGAACTGAAAAACAATGAGTGTTTCATGAGGCATAAAGAAGGAAGATAATTCATATTAAAATGTATTTGATTTTTATCATTTTCATTTCACCTGAGATTAAGTTAGAGTAATTAAACATATTCTGTTCTGTTCAGTTTAATTAAGTTTCAACCAAACCTCTCAATAATATTACAATAAACTATGCTGTTGGAGGTTTTTGAGGTAAACTATGCTGTAAAACAGGGGTGTCCAACATGTGGTTTGTGGGCCCAAACCGGCCCTCCAAAGGGTCCAATCCGGTCCACAGGATGATTTTGTACAGTGCAAAAATTACACTGAAGATACTAACAGTCAAAGGTGTCAAACTCATTTTAGTTCAGAGGCCACGTACAGACCAATGTGATCTCAAGTAAAATAATAACATAATAACCTATAATGACAACTCCAAATTTTCTTCTTGGTTTAATGTGAAAAAAATATTACATTATGAAAATATTTACATTTACAAACTATCATTTAACAATAAAATGTGAACAACCTGAACAAATAAGAACAACATGAAATGTCTAAAGAAAATTAAGTGCAATTTTAACAATATTCTGCCTGTTACTAAATGCTTTGAGACTTTGTAGAGCCCATCTGTAATGTACATGTAGAAATGATAAGTTGAGGCATAATATTGTTCAAATTGCACTTATTTTTCTTATGAAATTCCATTTTTTTCCCCAGGTTATTCACATCTTTTTGGTGAAAGGATAGTTTGTAAATGTAAATATGGCATCTCTTGCACTAAAATGAAGAGGAAAGTTGTCAGTTGTCATTATTTATAGGCCATTACTCTATTATTTTAGCGGTCAGGCCCACTCATATTGGGCTGAATGTGGCCCCTGAAGTAAAATGAGTTTGACAGCCCTGCTAAACATAAGAGTCCTGTTACCTGTGAAGCATAGACCGACCAGCTCTGGGGGGTTTCTGGCTGTGGAGGATGAATTGGCATCACTAGGGGGGTTTGCGCGGGGACTACAGGCTCTACCTCCCCCTTGGTTAATATTACATGACCTGATCATTAGAGGCTCTCACCCTGAGGGGCCGTTGGGGCCTTCACCCCCTCAGGCAGGAGATAGAGTCCCCTCCTGAGGGGGTGAAGATGTTATTTCTAATTCTGATTTGAGTCCTGTTGGAGAAATATTCTCAGCACACCAAGGTCTACCTGCTGAGCCCACACTGGTGGAATGTCGGCATCATTCCGTATCCGTCTCTGTCCAAAAACATGATCTCACTGCGCTGTTTACCCTCATGTTTTTATTCATTTCTGTTTGAGCCTTAGGTTTTTGTGTGCACTATACACCAAACCTCGCAGTACGCTTGAGAATTTTTGTCTGTCAATACGAGTGGAAGTTCACAGTACAAGCAGGCGTTCCTCCCACAGTCATTTCACATTCAGGAGCACCAGCGTTCAGATGGAGGAGGAGAACAAGGACTGTTGTGGACCTGTTATTTAGTTCAATTATTTAGGGTGTGTTGCTGCCCCTTTAAGAGACACAGGTAAAGTGTGACAGATCCATGTGGCAGATGGAGCACATGCACAGCATATGTACCAGTGTAAGATGTGGTGTTAGCCCATGTGTTGGCTCATAATGGAATTCTCTGTAGTGGAGGAGGCGATCTCTACCAGTAAATTAAAATGGAAGTGTTGGTAAAGTGGACACAGTTCTGATTCTGATGAAAAAAATCATCCAGAAAAATTAAGTCCAGGTCATGCAGCTGCTTTATTTAATGACAATGGTTTGGAGCATTTTCAGAACATTATAACAAGCAGAACAAAGCAGAATTCTCTGCATAAGTTAATAATGAAAAGGGAAAATGCAAAAAATTCTTCTACCTGAGATTTTATTGGAGGGAGAGTCTCTTTTCAGAGAATAACCCTCCTTCTCCTCACAAACAAATTGTCTCATCTTTAAGTTAAATGACCTAATAAAACCAGTTTATTTGTTTTTATAGTGGTTATTTTCTTTCTAACTGTACTTTTTCTGATTTAAAAACCCTTAAAAAAGGATTTTTGGGAGGTTTTTGGAGGCTGGAATTGATTAATTATATTTCAATTCATTTCAATGGAGAAAATTGATTAGTAAAACTTGTAAATCACAAAAACAGCTTAGTCATTGAACGGATTAAATTCATACTGCAAGGTTCCACTGTACCTTTATAGTTGTTTGGGATCCAAGAACCTTTGACTTTCACTAGGACCGCTCATGGGGCTGCATGCAGGATATTTCAGCTGCAGTTGTATGAGCTTTTATACTTTCCTTTTATTAATGTGTTATGCGTACATTTCCTACTGATCTAAATGTTTGTATTCATAACATTGCAAAGTCTGTTCCATCATTTTCATCATTAATTTTCCAGATGTAAATTTCTGAATTTCAATTCTGGAAAATATAAATAAAAGTGAATTTAATGGAACTGAAGAAAAATTGCCAGCATGGGGTTATGACTGCCTAATTTCATTGATTGCGCAATGTTCTTCAACAGTAAATACCTGATGCTGAAAGTTGTTAATGCAAAAGGGAGGATTTACAGTCATAAAAAGGGTGATGCAGAATTTAATACATGCTATTAACTGAACTAATCAATATTTTGATATGTTGATATAAAAACAATTTGAAAATATAAATAATAAATATTTATATTTATTATAAATATTAAATAACTATGACAATAATCTGTTGTAAAGCAATAACAGAATGCAGTCATTGACCAATCAGGATCAAGAATTCAACAAAGGTGCAGAATAATTAAAGTTATTGTCTCATTGTCTATAGACATTAACAGCGTTGCCATAAAAAGTCAAACACTAATACTTCATTGAACTGCATTTATCTCTGATTACAAAATTAATTTTCATTTGCTGTGACATCAGTTAAATAACATTATACAATATACATAATGCAAACTCAGACCTGACCATCATAACATGGCCCCCACAGGCTTGTACTGCACTAGGCATGATGGGTAATCACTTCATCTACCTCTCTCATCACTCTGGAACAGGGTCAGTGTGGACTCATTAGACCACAAGACCTTTGTCCATTATGAAACACAGTCCATAACACTTGTCCATTTATTCCATTATATTCCCTATACAATTCCTAGTACAATTAGCTCATCTGGCATTGGAACCTCAGTATTTGTCACTGAGGACACACAGCTTTAGAATGAACTTCTATTTAACACTGAATAGAATGTTCAGACTTTTCTCAAATCTCATTTGTGTTATTCTAATGCTTCATTTGTTCCAATGAATTTTAGCTTCTTTATTTATCTCCAGTTAGAACTGAATGCAGCTACTCGCACCGCTCACTAGAGCAAAGGTTAATAAGCGCATTAACTCAAATCTTGACATCCATTCAGTTCAATTTAGAAATTATCTTAGAATTTCACAGATTGTCTATAAAGGTTCAGAATACAGAGCTCTGAAGTTCTGCCAAAACACCAATGTATTGGATAATATACAAATGAATGGAATTTAATTACATCGACACCATGGAGCCTTTGACCAAAGCATCAGAAATTGACCAGATGGAGTGAGAACCATTAAGAAACAACTTTTAGAGTCAAAGAAAAGAAGTGATGAAGATAAAAGCCAGGTTTTCTCCACTGGACACAACTGTAAAGAATGGAGTTTGATGCTGAAATGGCAGTTTGATTCTGAAGCTTATAGGTATAAAGCTATTATGGGATGCTCTTATCTTTGCTAAATTGCTGTTTGTTGATTCAAGGATTATGAATATTGGAACAGTTTACCACTCAACATAAGACACTCACAATCATATGCCTCCTTCAAATCACAACTTAAACATTGGATGAAGGAAAACCAAGCCTGTGACCATCAGTAGATTGTCCTCACTGTGTTGTTCTGTGTGTTTTTATGAGGTTTTGTCTTTTGTTAACTGTCTTTCTTGTCACCTGCCTAGGAACTACAAATGGAAATTAGCACTGCTGCTACAATCTGGCATATTTACAGCTGCAATTGTTGTAGATGTTCATTAATATGCACTGTCCCTAATAAATAAATAAATATTTAAATAAATAAATAAATTGTGACAGTTCTGACCTTGTTTGTTGGATTCCAAACAGATCTTTAGTTCAGCTACTGACAACACAAACCAAACAAAAAACAGAGGTGACTTGTGGTTTTACTGTGGCTGTTTTCTGTCTAAAAACAGAGCTAAGCTAACAGAGATACTGTATAATGTAAACTATCAGCTGCAGCACATCAACACTATAAGACACAGTGTAATTTTGATCGACTGTTAAAATAAGTGTATGTGTTTTAGTTTTTGAAGAAAACTTGATGATACTATAATACAGATGTGTGGAAACAATGAGCTTTAGTGACTGATTCAGTCTGTGGATACATAGGGTTGGTTCATTGGTGGTTTTGGTTCTAAGTGTGTTCTGGTCCATGCTGGTGAGAGTTTGGAATATCAATACAACACAGAACCACTTTAAGAAAATACTTTTATGATTCTGACTTTGTAATTGCACTTCTCTTTTGATTAGTTTTAAAAAGGTGGGGTAGGAGACCTTGGAAAAATGGTTTGAGCAAGCTACATTTTGAAAATGCACAATTCAACAGACCAAACTCCTTTCTTCAGACATCCCCCTGAAGCCACGCCTCCAGAGTACTGGCAATGCTTGTTCCTGAGGGTTCACGAGAGCTGGGCAGCATCAATTCGTTACCCAGCTAGGTATGAATTGGGGCTGTTCTGTATGAACGGGGGTGTTGGAGGAGACTGAATGAGATATGCATGGATCTGTGAACTGGAGCTGGGGCCAGAGAGGGGTGCGTGCAGAGAGGGATGGGAGGGGCAAGTGGCAGTTGAGACGGTTTAAATGATTGGATGGTGTTTTTTTTTCAGTCCTGTTCGTTCCACAGGTGACTACATTTTTTTGTTTTTGTGTTAAGGTGAAGACACACCGAGCCAATTTTTGGTGGTCGGATGTCGTCGGGCAGTCTGGCGAGGTGGGTGATATGAGTCTGTTTGGTGTGTTCCATGCGATCAGCAGTCGTTAATGCCGTAACCAGTCTTTTTGGCCGACTCAACATGTGTAATCGACCGCTACCCGTCATTCAGTTGGACCAATCTGATTGGTGGAGGGATAACCCTTGACTAATGAATCAGTTAAGAAGAAGTTTCCATGTGAATCCAGCTATGCCAAAGTACTTCACGCCATTACTGTCCTCTATAACAGGCCATTCACTGTTCATATCGTATCTGAATGAGTGCCAGTCAGTGTTGACTATGGACTTAATTTATTCCATGAAGTGAACACTGTTAGCATTGTTAGCATAGTGTGATTTCTCCTTAGTTTTTGCCTGCTTGGTTTGGAGAAATGTTCCGTCATTTTCCAGTTTTACATTTCATGCAAGCGCAGAACGTACGCTCAAGTCGGTAGTCGATTTCGTGGGTTCTTCACACTTTTTTGACCGTGTTGGGGAGACGGAAGCTGACTGATTAGTAGGGCTACCTTTTCTGGCGATGATCAGCCGTCGGGTTGGTGTGTCTTCACCCTTAGAGCTTTTAATCAGTTGGTTGTAATCACGGTGTGAAGGGGACTTTAAGCAATATCGTAAAAAATCCTCCAGGAAAACATCTCCTACCCCACCTTTAATAATGGTATGTTTGAATGTATGTATATATTTACTTATTGTACTTATTGTTTAGATGTCTTAAAATTATAATGTGTTCCTTTAATACACATGGTTTCTGAAATGTCTTTTCTCATATTGCCTGGTTCTCATAATGTCTTCAAGACTGTCATTCTTCATTACATAATGTGCAGATGAATTGTGTTGTATACACACACCTTAAGAACTACAAGTGAAAAGTAAAATACAGAACTGAAAACAAATCTAATACAACAGCAGAACAAATGCATGGACACTCATGGCCAACACTTGATGAAGGTGTTCACAAAAGTGATTTTAATGTATTCAGTGCTGGATCAAAGATATGCTTCCCACGTGGAGTGTATTCATTTTCTATGCCCACATCCACACCAGTGTATTCTGCTCTCTGTATCGACCTTATCCTAATCCATCTTTGACCTACAGATCAAAAGTATTCCTGGCAATGGCAGCTGTGATTAGCGTGGATTGTTTATTCCCTCTTGGTACAAGAATCAAGTATGATGGTTACGGATTCAAACATGACTTCAAGGCAGAGTACACGTTTGTCAATAAATGATCGAGAGGCAGGGCTGAGGTTTGTCAATAACGACGTTGACTTGGAGCCAGAAAGAGACCAAGAGTCAAACAAAGCCTTTGTCATGTTTTTGAGACGCACTGCAGATGAACTCTGCTTCCAGGATGGAGGGGGTTTTACCTGGTCTCTGTCTACTGTGTCTACACTACAACAGCCTCGTCTATGGGATGGATGATAGCTTGGGTATTGATCAGCTGAGCAAAACCAATACTTAAGAGATGAAAGGTGGGAGGCGTTGGAAGGCCTTGCTTCAGGACAACTGTGTGGGGGATCGAATTATGTATCCATGAAATGTAGAGAAACAATGAGGGCACAGCTCTTTAAAGACCTGCCGACATTCTCTCACAAGTCGATTCGCTTGATTAAACTGCAAACGCGTCTAAATTTCCACCACAACAACTAGAAAACCTTAGGATCGCTGGGAACTACTTGAGTAAACTTTGTGGTAAGAGGATGTTTCGCACTGGTTCAGGCTTAGGACAGATATTTTCTGATCAGAATCCATTCAGGACATTTTGACTTGATTACAAATATTTAACTAATGACAATCATAGAGCCCGACCAATATGGGAATTTTGGGGCCGATGTCGATACCGATATTGGAGGCTAAAAAAAGCCAGTATCTGATATAGCGGCTGATATCTGATATATTGGCTGATAACCGATATATCGGCCAATATATGAAAACAGAACATTAATATAGACAGGATATAATAGTCTTACATTAGATAATAGTAGACATGTGAATTAACAATTGCATCTTTGTTTATCTCATACAGATCATTTACACAACTTTAAAACGCTGTATAATAGTCTGTAATAGTCGTATATTAGACTAGTATGTGAACCGTGGGGAACCACAGGTTGTAGATGCGGTAGTTTTTATGCTGGGGAGACTTTTGGGACAAGATAAGAGTCAATATTTAATAAGCAATGACATAAAAATTGTTTGGTAAAACATTCTTTAAAATTTAAGTGACAATCAATATACAGTATTAATACCCAGGCGCACCGGCAGAATGAAATTGTCAGGTACACAGGAAGCGCACAGACGGGGGTGAAGGCTGAATAGTGCAAAAAAGTGATTGACAGACACAGGAGCAACAAGAAAGTTCATACATCACTTACATATTGACCAATGTTGATTAATCAGTGATACGCTATAATCGTTCAGGCTCTAGACAATTATTAATAAGCATTTGGGACTATATCTCATGACTCCATTAGTCTTTAAACTATCAGAAAAAACCCAAGAGGAAAGGAATTTGGTTCCAAAATAAAGCTGATGTGAAGGAATCTTAAAGCTGTAATACCATCAATGGCCATTGGGTACATGCTTGAAAAAGCACTCTCTCCCATTGACTTACATTTAACTTCTCTTAAAATACTAAATCAAGAGTCATTCTGGGCTCCTTTGTTGTGATCTGGTCTGTCTAGTGTCTGCAGAACCAAGACATGATTGACAGATGTGACCGCTCAGTTTCTGTTTGTTTAATAAAATGAATAAAGTGGTTAATAGGTTTTAAAACACAAACATAAAATGAGGTTGTTACACAGTTTGTCAGTTTGAGTCAGTGAGCTAGCATTAGCTTAACCTTGCTAAAGGAGCATGCTTGTGCTCCTGTAGCCCTGCTCATTTTGTCCAAATATGGTCACTTCCTACACCAAAAAGCCAATATGGCAATGGCCAAATCACATTACTGTCTTCAGATTAGCAGTTCAGACACCAAACAGTGACTTCATGGTTAGTCTGTTGATTAATTATATACAGGTCATGGAAAAACCTACATTTATCGAATTTGAAAACAGTTTCCACACAACACTGACAGTTTATCATTGCTGATGTTATGATTCAAGCTTTTTTGTTTTGTTTGTTGTTTTCTTCTTTCTTTCACTCTTTTTTATCCTGCAATGTACCACTCTTGCCCTCACGTCATCAATTTGCACTATAAATACAGGCAAAAGTTGCTCAGCTGGTTGTGGTGCAATTGGATTGTGAAAGTTGCTCTGGTCAACAGCCTCAGAGAGCTGGCAGTGAAAGGCCAGTTGAAGTGTAAAGCTGCCTCTTGTCAAGATAAATTTGCTCAAACAAGTATCTAATGTCACTTCAAGCATGAAGCAATGTTGGATTTTTCAGGAGGCATAAGTAAGACTGAACAAAACCTCATTCCGATTCTGTAGAGGGGGAGAAAACACACTCTGCTTCATTATTGTTTGTATATAATAAATTGGTCATGAGATATTAATTTGGTAAAGACTGCCTACATTGTTGCTTGACACATCCAAATAAAAGTTCCTTTCACTATCTGAGGTAAATCAGTAAATATTTACACATTGAAGGTTAAATGTAAGAAATCACAAGTAGATTAAATACGGGTATGTGTTATCTTGTAGTTTTGAAAAATGTGATTTAATGTCAAGTTTTGGGGCCTATATTAACTTTTTTTTTTTCTTTAACAAAAACCAGGAATCGAACCAAAACTAGCAATAGAACTTACAATAACTTAACTTAATTCTACATTTGAAAAAGACTAAATAAAAACAGTGTAAAGTAGGATTAGGGGATTAGAGGTAAAACCATCTTTGTTTAAAGATTTGCTGTTGAGTTAACCTTGTTGTGGGTTGAGCAATGTTAATGTTTAACTGTTTAAAAGAATAATGGTCATTTTAATTTACTTTCACACTACTATTCTATATATCTTGGACAAAAAGTAAATGACAATTTTAATCAGTGAGTACATACAAAAGTAAAACTAAAATTAGAAAAGCACTCAGAGAGCACAGACCTCCGCCAAGGCAGATCAGTGCCCCCCCCCTCCACCCCCGATCACCACCAAAATGTAATCATTTGTTCCTTGTGCCAGTATCAACATTTCCTGAAATTTTCATCCAAATCCGTCCATAACTTTTTGAGTTATCTTGCACACGGACAGACAGACAGACAAACCAATGCCGGCAAAAACATAACCTCCTTGGCAGAGGTAATAACTGCATGTTAAGTGACACAGATCTTGCTAGAAACCGTCCAGTCAGTAGTTTGACAGAACTGACTACAGCTGATGGGAATCTTCCTTCATGGTTTTTCGTTCTGCCTGTGAAATCTGCGTCGTCTGCTCAGAAATGTGCGGTTTGATATTTCATTACTGATTGGAAGCAGCAGGACACTGTCCCCCGAGGCCTGAGCTTCACTCACAGTTTGATATTTGACTCATCAGTGCCACAAACCATGGCACTATTTTACCCAAAATGAGGCAGGTTTAACCCATCCTGGTGTCTTACCCTTTGACCCCTGGCGAAGGGGAGGTGCCAGGGAAGGACTTGAGGCTCCCTGCGCTGTGGTTCTTCTTGGTGGAGAGGTCGAGGACGCCATCTGAATGGAAACACACAGAAAAAGAAAAATTACAGATTAAAATGTCCATAGAAGTGACAAAAATAAGCTTTAACCTCCTAAGACCCACTGTCCACATTTGTGGACAAGAGTTTCACAACTTTATACAAAATTAAAAAAAAAAAAGAAAAGAAAACTGTCTACCACAAAGGGCATTCCATAAAAATTTTAAAAACTGCATCTGGAAAAAAAAACCTCATTGCATCATGATGTTTCAAATATAGGCACTTATTTAATAAAAAACAAAAAAAGCTTGTACTTTGCTGACATTTCCTGGGTCTTAGGAGGTTAACCCTATAAGGACTACCACTGACTACCATTATAACAGGCCGCCTTGATTTTTTTGTTGGTTTTGCAAAAAGAAGTGTCAGAAAATATCTTTTTTGCCAATTCTTTTGCACCTTTTTTTAAGAAGACTTTCAATATCTGGCCATTAATTTTCATTATTGCACGTAATAAATGCTTAAAACAGTGTTATAGCAAAAAAACACACTTGAATTTTTATCATATTTATTATGAAAAATTATTGTAAATGCGCACAAACAAACTTTATGAGAAATAAACTTTCAACTATTTTATATGTACTCAAAAATGCTGTTTATCTGGGTCATTCTGTTTTCATGTTATAGCTTCCTGTTTTTAGTTATTTCTAGTCATTTTTAGCCAATGTGATAATCTCTGTCCACAATCTGTCTAGTTGTAAACAGACCCCCTTCATTTCACTGAGAAAAACATCCATGGTGTGCTTCTTTTACACACAATGCGTCTCCTTCTGCCCTGGCTAGCTCTCTGCATATGTATTTACACACACACACACACACATACACACACACACACACACACACACACACACACACACACACATATATATTAGGGCACTGGTGAGCTTTTCAGATTGACTTATTTGTCAATAAAATTGAAGTTGAGTCGACTAGTCACATGATGATGTCATCACATTGACAGCGGAGGAACAACACAGACACACAGAGGTTCAACAATAAGCAACTTGTACTAATGTTCACTGGAACATTAATAATGTACAGTAAAGAGCAGAATAAAAACTAAGACACAAGCATCAACAGTCCTTCTCAGACATTTAACCAAAACAAAACAGAGCTAAAACCTTGCTAAAACACTGCTAAATGTAACAAAAGTCTTCCATCTCTGTCTCACTGACTGCACTCTGCTGCTCTCTGCCCCCCACCCCCCCTTTCCCCCTCAGCCAATGAAGGTCTCTATCCTAATGTGTTATATACCAATAAAAATGTGTTATATACCAATAAAAAGAACCCTAACCCTAACTTTCAGATGGCACTTGACTTTTGTCAGTAGTGTCAACGGTTCAGGAGTTATCGTAGTTTGAATGACGGTGTGTAAAAAATGTGACACGACCCTCCAAAAAGGATAATATCAATACAGCTTTGCTGAAACAAGTGATTTTATACATGTATTATTTTTATCATGATTAAAATCCTAAATTGAAAAAAAAAAAGCAATGTGCCGAGAAAAGCAGTATGTATAGATAAATTAATGCTCACTGTGTCTGTGTTTTACTCGTATAATCCCTAAAGTGCAGCCGACCTTTTGACCAACGTAACCCTATATATGGGAACAGCCTCGCTAATCTTCAGAGGCTTTTTGTTGTTTAATCTGACAAAAAGCAAACATGAGGTGACCATAAAATAAAACACAGAATAAAGCACAGATGACACAGAAAAACCATCACGTTTAAACTAAGAAAGATCATGTGCATGGACGGATAATCGGCTCAAAAACGTGCACCTAAAACGCAAAATGTCCACTTAATATACGCATATATGTTACGACAAGTGTACAATAGCCACGTCCTTCTCTGAGCTGCTGATGTAATTTATGTCTCGTTTGGTGGTAGTAATAAGAACTCAACATACACAGGGTTATATGATCAAAATATTCCTTTCCTTTTGTAGACTTATGCAGGAAATTAGCACCACTTCTAATTACGTTATTAGCTGCAACTTACTGTGCTGTAAATGGATTCATAAGACCATGGAAAGAAACAGATGCAGTACTATTTGGCCTCTTAACCTGTGCTGTACAACCCCAAGAACTTAACCATTTCACACTTGTGCATTATGAAAGAGCAAAACATGATTTATATTTGCTTCAAGGCAAACATATGATGTGGTTTTCACACTAAAGTTGATGTCACCTTCTGAAGTTTATTAACTCACTCCTGTTTTTTCCAAGACTTCGAATCTGAATTGATTGTGTCTTGAAAGCACGTTGTATAAAGTTGTTTTATGAGCATTTATCTTTTTTTTTTATTAATTAGTGTATCTTACATTGAATTATTTTACACATATTAACCCAGTGGTTCCCAACCTTTTTTGGCTCGTGACCCCATATTAACATCATTTTAACTTTTTTTTTTTTTGCTAAAAATTAATTTGTTTTTGATCATGTAATAGTTTGCTATACAATGTAGCAAATAAATGTTAATTTTAGATGACATTTAGTCTATATAATGAATATTATTATGGACGGAGGCAGAAAAGCCAGGTGTAGATTACTGCACAAAGTGAGAATTTGATTTTCCTTGGTCAGGATATGTACAGTCAGTCCAGTTTGGATTTACAAGGTTGACAATTAATACTGAACAAACAAGAACTCAAATTATGAATTATGAAAGAGCTGCAGCATCTGAAACTGACCACAATGAACATTTGAAAGATAAACAGTACCACAGTGCTTCAGTTTCAGCTTCACAGTTTGTCATGTCTTTTATGGATTGGGATTGTCTCTGTCAACTAAACATGTATTTTTTATTAGTAAGTTTTTTTTTTTTTTTTTTATCAATTACTAGACATTTCAGGTGACCCCATATGAATTCCAGGTGACCCAAAGACACAGCATTAACCCATTATAACAGAGCACTTAGGTTTCTTCATGTTTTCTTTGCAATAAAATAGTCAGAAAAGGCCTTTTTTGCCAATTATTTTGCACCTTTGTTTTCAGGAAGAACTTATCTTTCAATATCTGGCCATAAATTATCATTAATATAAATAATAAATGCTTAAAACAGTGTGTTTAGTAAAAAAAGAAAAAACAAAGTTTTTAGCATATTCATTAACAGAAACAACTGTAAATGTCCATAATGAAAGTTTTTGAGATCGCAGAAATAAACTTTCAACTATTTTACATTTGCTCAAACATGCTTTTTGGTTGTGAACATTCAGTCTCCATATGGCTTCATATTTTTTGTTATTTCCAGTCATTTTTTAGCCTGTGTGGAAGTCTCTGAAGTTGTGCTTTTCTATTTTTAATAGAGTCCCACATTGCTGCTGTAAAGTGTTATATAGTGTTGGAAAGCTGTTTGAATTCTGTGGATAGTGGTTCAGGAGTTACAGTACGGTAATCTGAATGCTGTAAAGTCCAAAATGCAGTGCCAGAGACATTACCATTGTTAAAGGGTTAATCTGTGTGAGGTAGTTTTGGACCTGTTTCTTTCCTGGACAATCTGAACATATTACAGGGTGTATCAAAAAAACCTATACATTTTGAAAAATTACCCCCAGTTCCACATTTGATAATTTTTGAAATTTTCTTTTACGGATGTTGGTAGGTAGGGGATTGGTGGATATTTGTCCAAATTTACAGACCCAGGTTTTCACGCATGAGTGAGCAGGGGCAAATTGTGCAATCCAACTTAAAGTTAAGGTTAAAAGCAGGAACAGCTGCCATGGATAAAGAAATGAAATTGACATGTTGGCCAAAGTGTTAATGCTGTAATCTGGCAATTTTGTGGGAAACAAGATGGATGCCCATTGTCCCCTCCCATGACCTTTGATTGGATTTAAATCCCACCACTACTTCGCACAAACCAGTTTTAACTTGGATTGCACTATTTGCCCCTGCTCACTCATGCAGGAAAACCTGGGTCTGTAAATTTGGACAAATATCCACCAATCCCCTACCTACTGACGTCCATAAAAGAACATTCCAAAAATTATTAAATGCGGAACTGGTGGTAATTTTTCAAGATGTATAGTTTTTTTTGATACACAATGTAGAATCCCATCTGTCAGAGTCAGACGTGGACTGGGACGAATGGGTCCACTTTCTTTTTGCTGAGAATGGGAACGTGTCCTGAGACAGATTGAAGGACTGTCCACTAAGCTGATGACCTCCCTGTATGTCAGATCCGACTCCAGGTGATCACTGACGACACAGTTGAGGCCATTTTCTAAAACCAAGGGCTGAACAGAAACCCTCCATCTCAGGTCAGATCTCTCAGGAGGTGAAAACTTGACCCACTGTCAACTGCTAATCATGCTTCTGCCACATTTCCACTGATGCTATTAGCATCCCGCACTTCTACTGTACTGTACTACTTCCTCAGTGCAGCCTGTCGTCATAGCAACGCAATGCAGGCTATCGTAACATTGTCAGCATAATTACAGCTAAGAGCAGTGGTTATAATAGAAGGATGGCAGTTAAAAACGGCAAGGTATTAAAAAAAAAAAAAACTACAAGGTATAATTTCTGAAGTAACATGTTTCACTAAGATTTTTCAGGGGAAATTATACCTGTTTAGACTCAAATCTGTCATCGATTTAGCAGGTTAGATCTGACAAGAAAATCTAGTCAATGACGCATTGGTAATTGTGGATTGACCATCCGTGGCCTGTCAGGTTTAGTATCACTTTGGCTCAGCTGGAACATCGACAAAGACGGTACAAGAAATAACACCTGATAGTTTCTGCCAGTACCGAGTCGATGCCAGCTGAGCTGATGCTGTCGATAGAAAAGCCGATTTTGGATGTACATACATTTAGCGCTGATTTTAAGATATTTTATGTCAAATTAGAATTAAATTTTAAAAAAAGACTCACTAAGTTTACCTTCTGTATGTTGAGGGAAAAAGAAGAGACTGGAAAACAATGGCGTCACATCACATTTTGCTTTTGATGCTGCATCTGAAATAGAGCTGCACAGTATATCGTTTGAGCATTGTCATCGCAATGTACGTGTGCAAAGTAGTCACATCGCAGATCCTACAATTGTTGGAAGCAAATGAACTCATCTAATTTCAACCTGAGTACCTGACACACACTGCACACAGCGATCCACCTATCACAATCGTTCTTAATCAGTTTGTCGAAGCAGACCGTGCCCCTGCACATGGAGTGAGTCACTGGTAACAACATCGAAAAATGAGCAACGAACAAGAGAAAATCACCAAAAACGAAGACTTGGTGCCAAAAAGAAAAGCAACGTCAGTTATCCGGAATTATTTCGGCTGCAAGAAGGATGATACTGAACACGTGTTCTATGTTGCCACGAGAGGAAACACAACTAATTTGTTTGACCATTTACGCCACACAGTATACTGAGTATTTTTTCATATTACAATACATATATCGCAGGATTAAAAAAAAAATCACAATGTCAGTTTTTACCGATATCGTGCAGCCGTAATCTGAAACATCAAATCTATGTGTACAAATCAGTGTATGAGCTGCAGTAGATGGAGGTCTGCACCCATACCTTTGGGAGGTGGATCAGACTGGCCCAGACCAGACTGGACCAGTGCTAAGTACAAATCCACATCATGTAAAGATTATACTTTACAACCACAACCAAAACTTAAGGTAATGCTAGTTTAAAGCTGAATTTGTTGTTGGTGCTTCACCTTCGTGACAGATTGAAGCGTCTGCTACATTCAGTATTATCCACAGTGTCCACAGGTTGGACAACACATACTACCAAGCCCGGATTAACCATATGGGCAACTGGGCAATTGCCCAGTGGCCCGCGACCTCTGAAGGGCCCTGGGTAGCTCGGGCATAACGAAAATATCTGGTTATCTTTTGCTTATAAATGAAACTGTCCGCTGCCCGGAGCCATTGCACTGCACAGAAACCCTGCTCCTGCTGTCTGTGACCGTGAGCTGAGACCCTCTCCTCATTGGTCACTCCAAAAAGCAAATCAGCGGTGACGCAAATCAACGTGTGTGCACTGAGCGGGATGTGAGATGTCAAGAACTATGCGACATACGTACGCAAATCAAAACGATGTTTACATTGCACATACTTTAACTTTCTTGTTGAATTCTGAGGTGACAAGGGGATTTCTGTTTAAAATTCATATCTGATTCTATCAGATTATGTTTGTGTTTTGTCTGTGGGCTTTTTCTGACGATTCAATACATTTGTGTTGGCAAAAAGTATTCTTAAATAAATACTGGATACTTTGGAAATAGTTTCTTATTTATTTTTTGTGAAAATGGAGGACACTTCCCTCTCTTTCTAATGTAGTGGATCAATTTTAGATTATACTGATGCTAATGTGTTTTGTTTTCTTATCATCATGTGCAAGTGAGTGGCCTTGACAAGAGGCTATAGTGGTGCACTTGTAGTTCTACGAGCATTTACACATTTGTACATCAAAATGCATTTGATGATAGTTAGATATTGAAGTATGGGGTATATTTACATATATTCCTGGAACTTATTCTGTATTTTGCCAGATTATAGGGATCCTGGGGTTGTGATGATGGGGCCCTTGAATATTGTTGCCCAGGGTACAATGAAGTGTTGATCTGGCCCTGCATACTACGGTTTTACTGAGGGTTGGGAACAGTTTAGAAACTTTTTTGCGTTGTTGTGTGAACAGAGATATTTAGTAAAAGGAAGGTCATGTGGACAGATTTTATTTTATTTTTTTTAAATAGAGGATGTTAGTATGGACAGGACATTAAAAGTGGGGTATGAGATCTTAGGAAAACTGTTGGAGCAAGCTACATTTGATGCAGCATGTCAAAATTATAAGACAGTGTTAATTAGATGTTAAAATAATGTTAAAATAAGCAGCTCAATAGCATAAAAACACAGGTCACACTAAAGCCTTTTAGTTGTGATTTTTTTGTTTTTACTACTGGACATAATTCCTGTATTTTCTTGATGCATCTGAAGAAAAAAGACTCTTGTTACTTGTTACAACCCTTTAAAAACAACCAAGCTAAAAGTGACCAAAGACTTACAGTGCTGTATTTATCTTTTTTTAATTCAATAATAACCACTTAGCACCAAAAGATGAGGCATGTTTCCACACAGGTTCTAACGTCACATTTCCTAGTGATTTATGTTAGCGACAAAACAGTTTGCTGGTGAACTTTACATCCTAACATAGTTAGTATAGCCAAGCTCTGGCTCTGGCTTCGTTTCCTGTACAGTTGCTCCAAACCTCTGAGAATGCACGATTCATGCACGAAGAGGGGTACGCGCAGAGGAGAGAGGGGGGAGGGACAAATGGCAGTTGAGTTTGATAGACATATCACTGTTCAATCATTTCGATCGGGCTCTTAAAATGATTGGATGGTGTTTTTTTTAGTCCTGTCCGTTCCACAGGTGACTACATTTTTTTTCTTTTTGTGTTAGAGCATTTAATTAATTGCTTGTAATCAAGGTGTGAGGGGGATTTTAAGCAATATAGTAAAAAATCCTCCAGGAAAACATCTCACACCCCACCTTTAATACAGTGCTTGGAATGAGTGCACTCACTGTCAACTGTTAATCATTCTTATGCTTAAGGTGAAAAATTTTAGTTCAGTCAGTTTTGTCATTGTTACATTACATATCTAGCAGAGAAATGCAAAACCATTTATTTATTCATTTCATATGTCTACTAAATACAGCTTCTAACATTTTCAGTCTTGTACACAGTAAATATGTTGAAAAAGCCAAATTATGAAAAATAACTTTTGCCTTTTACATTGTCCAGTCACTGGATCATTTTTAAATATAAAACCTTTTATCCAGGCTTTAAAAATGCTATTTGTTTTCTGAATTTACATTCACCTGTATTTAATAACTACATGCATATATGTTAATGTGGATAATCTCAGTGAGAATTAATCTGTAGGGTGTGTTTATGTGTGTGGTTGTATATGACTTATTTATTTATTTATACAGTCATGTCTGGAGGCAAAATGTAGGTCCATCAGTGTGATTGATTAAATTTGAGGGTTGAGGCTTGTTTTAAGGTTTGATCTTTGTTAGGTAAGGGTTAATGTCTCCAGGTAATGAATGTAAATCAGTGTAATGCCCTGTAAACACATGAGGGGGAGAGAGAGAGAGAGAGAGAGATAATATGCGAGACCGGGGCAAATGTAAATGCCTAAATCTTTTTTGTAAAAATTAAGGAGGCTTAGTGTAAGGAGATTCTAAAAAGCTGGTATTAGAGTGCATGACCGGTCACACTGAAGCTGAAGGTTGAAGCTGCGAGCTGTCGCTTCAGCCCTGCAGTCTGTCTGATGATAGAAACACTGACCCCCTGCTGCTTTAGTTTGATTAAACCCAGACTGAATCCCCAAGCTACATTTCAGAGCTTGGTGTACAACTGTGAAGACTTACTCTGAAACATGATGACTTTTCACAGATTCTTTCCATGAACAGAATGTCTATTAAATGAGTATGAGTCTGTATATGAGTCATGTTCATCTTCAGAATGTCAGGGGAGTCAAACATTATGGGTACATGTCCCAGGCTCAGGAGTTTATTTTAGTGTGCTAGTTTTAATTCTCAAATCAAAAATATCAAAACTGCTGTTTTACAGACTCGCATCCCTGAAGTCGAATAGCATGTTAATTAGTAAGGTTAACCATTTATATCAGTTCTGTGCAGTAACTAGTTACATGTGACAGAGTTATGTGAGTAGATTACAACATACTGTAAGTACAACTGGAACTGTTACACATACGCACAAAGAAATTCAATAATAATTACAGCACAGAGGATTTATAAAGTGCTTTTCTAAATACTAACAGAGGCTTTACATCAGTATTTTTCAACCTTGAAGTCGGATGGAAACAACTGCTTTACATGAATTAAAAAAATAGGACCAATGATCCTGTATTTCACCAACATATTGTGTCAAGAATCAATGCCAAGTTGAATTTGTCAGGTTGTTGGTTCTGCTGCTATGTTAGAGTCCTGTGGTCTAGATGCAGGAGATCAATCTCCCAATAAAGTGGGTGGAACTTTCACTGGAGGAGAACTTAACCAATGAAATGAAAGTCCATATATGCCTTCCTATCAGTGCTCAATAGTAACTATACTGATTTCTGTAACCATTTCCATGTTATAAGGCATCAAAGTATGGACCACAGGGTTCCCATCAGTTTCTTCAAGTTAAATTTAAGACTTTTTAAAACCTTTTTAATAATTCTTTGAAAAGAATTTAATGCCCATTTCAAAAATCATTCCCAAACTCAGCTTTCTTGGGCGATGTGTGAGTGACTAACGACTGGATGGATGTTGGGCTGAATGTTCTGTGATCATTCCTCACCAGGGGCTGCAAAGTTAGCCATAATTGGTTCCTAATTTCAATATAAATTGTCGGTTTGGAACGGATGGAACTGAGTAGACTAATGTTAGTTTCTTTGCAGCTTGGCCATTTAACAGACACATTTAAACACTTTATTATTGCCTTCCTATATCTGTAGTTTAATACCAAGAAGAAGTGTTGATTCTTATTGTCTGCGATCAAATGAGCGTTTGTTTCTTTTTGTGCCGTTCGCCTGTACAGAGCTGGAGAAAAGGGCATTTGTCTACTCTGTTCCTTGCACATGGAATATGTTGCTAAAAGACTGCAAACTGACTGAACTGATCTCCTTGAATGCTTTTAAATCCAAACTCAAAGTGCTAGAGAATAACTCAATGGCATGCACTTGTTTTTCATAGTATTGACTTGTCCTGTAAATTATTGTATGTTTATTGTATATATGCCTTCACAATAGCTGGTGGTCTATCGGCTGGTGAGCCAGTTAAGAGTTTATGGCCATTCAGATCTGGTCACGAACAGTTACCTATTGAAATGTTGCAGACTGCAAATGGGCTCCATGTGTATATACTGTGTTTGGTAAGAAAAACCCTGGACAAAACAATTTCCTTTCACTACTATTACATTTTATTTTGTTTGATTGTTATCAGTACTAAGAACTATTGTGAGGTTTACATTACCTGGTTGAAGTCATGTTTTCATGATTTACTCTTTTTAAAACAGTGACGTCCTGATCTGGATTTTTTTGCTTCCAATCCGATCCGATTTTTTTTTGGGATTAGTTTTGCTGACACCGATCCAATACCAAACCGGTACGGACTTTTTACAATGAAATTTTGATTTAAATTTGTAGTCATTATTTATAGGTTATTATACTATCATTTTACTGTAGATCATAGTTGGGCTGAATGTGGAACTTGAACTAAAACAAATCTGACACCTTTGACTTTTAATAACTTTAGTATAATTTTTGCACTTTCCAAATTCATACTGTGCGACAAATTAGAACCTTATGTTTGCCACTGTTGTAGCGCGTCAATGGACAGGTCCGTCCAGGTATTATATGGGGGTGGGTTCAGTGTCGTGCGTTAGTGATGTGAAGCGGGTCGGGTTGGGGCAGGTCAAAAGAATGTCAGTTTATTTGCGGGGCGGGTTGGGTCAGGTCAAATAATTCCACAAAAGCCAAATGGGTTGAAAAAAAAAAAAACAGACTCGCGCATCACAACCAGACCTCAGAATGAGTATGAGCGCAGAGTGAAAGTGAAACTTATAGATGCTTTACTAGTTCCACTAAGCCTCCTGCTGTTGTGCAGCTTTTCCCTACCTCCAGAAACTTTAATTTGAGGGGGCAGGACATTTGAAAAAACTGACGTCAACTGACATCATGAAAAAACTGAAATTTATTAAGAAAATAAATTGCAATTTTAACAGTATTATGCCTTGGCTTCTCGTTTGCACGTGTACATTACAACATTTACAAATCTATAGGCAAAATATTGTTAAAATTACACTTACTTCTCTCTGTTTTTTAGAATTTTTTTCTGTAAATGTAAATATTTTCATGTAATTTTTACTTTTTTTCTTTATACTTTTTTTAAGTGAAGAGAAGAATTTGGAATTGAAATTTTTTTACAGCTTATTATAATAGTATTTTACTGGAGATTGAGTTGGGTTGAATATGGAACCTGAACTAAAGTGACTGTTAATATCTTCAGTGTAAGTTTTGCGTCCTACGGGCCGGTTTGGACCCTTTGGTGGCCTGTTTTGACCTGCTGACCGTATGCTTGACACCTGTGATCATGAGAATGTGATTTGAATCAGTTTATCTTTATCAAAAAATGCTGCTCCTGTGATTTGGCTCTTGTGACCTATTTGGATTTGACCTTAAAACTACACGTTAGAAGTGATAGAAACAGCGAGGATGTGAACGTCTGGGTGTGTGTTCTCACCCTGCTGGCTGGGCTCCGGTTCCACCTGGTTCTTCTTGACAGTGAGGTCCAGCGGGCCGTCCTGGTCGGCCATGAGAAGCTTACTGAGGACGGGGTTCTGTGCAGAGGCAGCAGCTGTGCCCCCCCCTCCACCGTTACTGGCCCCCGTACCGTTGCTGCTCTGGGTGCAGGCAGAAGCCGAGGCGGCGGCAGAGGAGGAGGAGGCGGAGGGGCTGAGGGCCGGCCCTGGGGTCGGGGATGGGGAGGAGGAGGCAGAGGCAGATGATGGAGGGGAGCTGGGCACAGGCCGGGGCCCAGGGGGGGAGCAGGGGGCCGGGGCCAGAGACGCCGCTCTCGGCAGGCTTTGGTCCTTCATGGTGCCGTTGGGCAGGGGCGGGTCGTCCTGAGTAGTTTTTGAGGTATATTCGGCAGCGAACTGGCGGATCATTCGCTGCATAATCTCACGAGCCACTAGAGGAATGTGAGGGTCTGTGAAACTTGGGAGTTCTGAGGAGAAAAAAACAACGCAAAGGAGTAAACAGATTAGCATCAGGTCCAGTCATAGTAAACACGTTAGCATCAGGTCCAGTCATAGTAAACATGTTAGCATCAGGTCCAGTCAGAGTAAACACGTTAGCATCAGGTCCAGTCATAGTAAACACGTTAGCATCAGGTCCAGTCATAGTAAACACGTTAGCATCAGGTCCAGTCATATTAAACATGTTAGCATCAGGTCCAGTCATAGTAAACACGTTAGCATCAGGTCCAGTCATAGTAAACATGTTAGCATCAGGTCCAGTCAGAGTAAACATGTTAGCGTCAGGTCCAGTCATATTAAACATGTTAGCATCAGGTCCAGTCATAGTAAACACGTTAGCATCAGGTCCAGTCATAGTAAACATGTTAGCATCAGGTCCAGTCATAGTAAACACGTTAGCGTCAGGTCCAGTCATAGTAAACACGTTAGCATCAGGTCCAGTCATAGTAAACACGTTAGCATCAGGTCCAGTCATAGTAAACATTGTTAGCATCAGATCCAGTAATAGTAAAAATGTTAGCATCAGGTCCAGTCATAGTAAACACGTTAGCATCAGGTCCAGTCATAGTAAACACGTTAGCATCAGGTCCAGTCATAGTAAACACGTTAGCATCAAGTCCAGTCATAGTAAACACGTTAGCATCAGGTCCAGTCATCACCACATTTACTATCTATCCATATTTTATCCTGAACATGTAATCCTGATAAATAATCCAAAAAGACCTCCAAAGCAGTATTTAATCCTGTTTATTGTCTGGCATGTACGCACCATGATACATCGTGCAAATTATATATTTATGAAATAACCTGAGAGGCGTACATATATCTGTACTGCTTTTAACTAATTGCTTTTCATGG
Organism: Sphaeramia orbicularis; assembly: GCF_902148855.1. NCBI lineage: Eukaryota > Metazoa > Chordata > Actinopteri > Kurtiformes > Apogonidae > Sphaeramia > Sphaeramia orbicularis. The sequence continues at coordinate 25,686,210 of NC_043957.1, forward strand.
TGTTATTTCTCACACTGGTGTTATATTTTATGTGTTTGTGCATAGCATACAGTCTTTAATAACACCATATCTGACTGAAAAAAAAAAAGATCCTATTCATATATATTTAGATACACTATATGGTAAAAGGATTGGGGCACATTGAATTCAGGTGTTTCTTTTCTAACAGGGGTCTGGGATACAAAACAATAATGACAAAGGTCATATAGTTTTATAATATGATAAAGATCATTTCATATCAAAATAAAAGAACTACGTTATGGCATTTGTCATTATTGTTTTGTATCCCAGACCCCTGTTAGAAAAGAAACACCTGGGTTCAATGTGTCCCAATACTTTTGTCCATATAGTGTACTTGTCTACATTATCCTGTTTGCTTATTAAAGAAACTGCTGATGGCAATTCTTCCCAGTTGCAAGTAAAAATACTGACATTTAGACCATGCACTATTTTGTGACTATCTTTTTTTTTTTTTTTTTTAATAATGCAAAGCAAACAAGTTTATAGTCACTCCTACCCAAAGCATCACCCATATTTAAACTTATGAAGAGTTCAGTTAATATTTGACAGAAAAAACAACCCTGATTTTCAGTCACAGCTTTCATACTTCCAGCCAGACTTTCACTTTTCTGCTGCTTTATGTCACTCCCGGTGCAAAAATACTAGCATCTCATCTTTCTGTCATGACTTTTGACCACATATGTTCCTCCTGAGGGTTCAGTCTTGGACATTTGGACTGCTGTTTGATTTTTTCCAAAGCTCAAAGTCTACTCGATTAATATCACATTCAAGCAAAACTGAGGTGATTGTGGTAAGTCACTACACAAGCTTCCTTTTTTTTTTTTTTCCTCTAACATAAATGTACACATTAGGCCTTTAACCCCTGAGACATTATTCTGGGTAAAAGTGCTGTTGTGAATTTGCATCTGTTCCAGTGTTTTAAAAGCTGCTGTAAGTATGCGCTTGTGTTCCTTTTCTTCGGTGGTTTTGTTTTACTGTGTGTTTTAGGGTCAAAACAGGGTGGAATAACAGAAAAAGACAAAAAGAGGAATTGAAGTTTGACAGCTTTTTACTAAATAAGGCACTCAGAATGTACATCACTAAGTATTGACCTAGTAAGTATTTGAATTTTGGCCCAGTAGTTCTTATTGTGAGACTCTTTTTTTCTACATCAGTTCAGCTCCTTTTTGGCACCTGGTTGAACTCCAAAAAGCAGTTACAAAGCAGTTACACAGTAAAAAAAAAAAAAAAAAAAAAAAAGTGGCTGTTGACACAGTACTGTGGCACGAAATATCGTTTTTTCTATTACCACAGAGTCAATCAGCGCCCTCGTTATATCATGTCTAGACTGGTAACTTACATTCTGAAAAAGTACCAAGTCAATCATATGGTGAATGGGTCAACCTGGGACACAGTGGAGTGGATTTGGTAATGTATCGGACTGCAATGAGGAAGACCTGGGTTCATTCTCTGGTCGGAATATCACTTTTTTCTTTTTTTTCTAACGATTTTCAAATATGGGGTGGCGGGTGGTGCACGGCGCTGGTACATAAATCTGACATTAATATAAACAACGTTCAGAGTACAGAATTTCACAGGACCACAACACTCAACGGACACAGAACTTAAGTCACACTGCACACTACCAAATCTATCTAACATGTAGCTCCGCCCACCTTCTCCAGCCTCCAGAGCAAACAACACCATAAACAACATATAAAGTATTTAGAAAAAATAATTCTTATTCTATACTATATATTATCACTAATTTGTCATTTCTTCTATCAATTGCCACAGTACTGTGGTAGCAAAATGCACAAAAGAATGAACTGAAGTATACGCCATATATGACCACAGTACTGTGGCAACGAAAGGCGAAAGAGTAAATAAAACAAAACAAAAAAAAACAAGAGGCTAACTGGCTCTCGTACAAATGCTACCATTTGATTGGTCTGTGGCAAGACAAAGCGATATTTTGTGCCACAAAAAAAAACAAAAAACACCACAACACTGCAAACAGTAAAAAACAAAAAATGACAAGGAAAACAGTGTAAAAAAAAAAAAAAAAAAAAAAAAAATAGACCAAACTGTCTATTTTTATAGCAAGTCGGTCTCACTCACTGCTCTGTGTTTTGCTCCCCATTACACAGGCAGTGGGGGGTGCACTGAGCATGCTCAGATGTCTATGGAGAGAACAAGGTCTGTTCTATCAGAACGTTTTGAAAGTTTCCTTATTGAGAAAATGGTTGGTTTTATGAATATTTAAAATAAATCATGCATTCAGAACGCTCACTACAGACACGTCAGGGGCTAAAGGGTTACACAAACCCTATATTTCTATGACCCCCCCCCCAAAAAAACAAAAAACAAAAACACAACAAACAGACATTGATCTCATTGGTCAATACACGTTTAGCAAAACAGCAACACTGACAATCATTATTAATACAGTAATCTGGCATTGTCCCAGATAAACTGGACTTGTGTGTAAAACAGACTTTCACGCATATCATCAAGTCAAACCCTAAATCCTCCGACAACACACTAGCCCAAAACACTAATCCTGAAGCTATATGCCTAAATAATTACATAGTCTACATTAAATAGCGCTTAATTCTGCCCATGGAACAAGATTAAGGCACTGAAATGGTAATGTACAGAAGATGCACGTCAGTTTCACAAACATCTGGATTCCAACTGGACTTTTCCTTTGAGTAACTGCCTGGTGTTACATTCTGTGCTCCAACTAAGTACTACACAGAGTAAATATGAAAAAAAAAAAAAAAAAATGATGACCTCGCAGCCTATATCCGACTGAACTCTTGATTTCTCGTGAGCCTCCAGACGCTGGAGGCTCTGTTCAGTCTGGGCGAACAACGCAGTCTGCAGGAGTCAGCTTTAATTCATCAAATCTTGACATTTTAATAATTTTTCTCTCTTTTTTTTTTTTTTATATCCCCGTTGTCTTTTCTAGTGTTTCTTCCACTTCATTATGACTAAAGCAGCCACTTTTTCCTGTGATATTTTGCGACTTTGTTCTGAAATGGTACGATTAATCTCATCTTGATGGAAGGGTTTTACGGAAAGAGTCACGAGGATGAACGATAAACAGACAAAAATGATCACACAGTGTGGTTTTACAGAAGAATCTTAAAAGATGACAACAATGAGCAAAAAGAAGAAGAAAAACAAACACCTGACCCCCTTTTCATTAATTTTCACAAAAACATGACATCAAATGGCTTAGAGAATATACACACATTTATAACTCTGAAGAACAATAACTTTTTACATGTCAAACACTCAGATCCAATTCTGTACTGATTAACCCTTTCATACACAACTTATAAAACTGGGTGGGATTACTGCTCCCAAACACGCTATAAATGTGTCCAGTTGGATTATTTTGATTGAAATACACATATTACAGTCGATCATTTGTAACTTACAGACAGCTTCAATCATAAATGTACACTGTTGCCCATAAAATTGAAATAATGTTGTTTTCAGACACATTTCTCTTTTTTTTTCCTATTTAACCCTTAGGGGTCTGAGCCTATTTTGACCATTTTTGAGTACTTTTGATTTTGGCTTTATATACTATATAAAGAAATGTTTATTATACCCATGTTTAATATCTTTTTTTCAGCACAACTTCATCTATCTCATCTGCCTATTACTTTTTCACTTTAACCTACTATATCAACAAAAAAGGCCCAAAAAACACACAAAAAATATAAAATCCGATTTGAAAAATGTATATAATTTATTGCATAAATAACATAAAGATGCTTAACAAACCTTTTCAAAGACTTTAAAAATGAATATTGGTTCCAAATATTAGGTATATAAAATTAAAATTGTAATAAATTGAAACTATACTAAAACATTTAACATAAAAGCATCTATTATTATTATTATTATTATTATTATTATTGTTGTTGTTGTTGTTGTAAATATAAGTTTGAATAGCACCATGCACAGTATGGTTTATCTAAGTGGATGTTAAGTTAAACTGGACACTTTTCTATTTAAATTTATTGTAACATCAACCTGTCCATGGACTATACAGTCGTGGAAAAAAATTATTAGACCATCAAAAGTCGTCAAAAACAATGGTTATGCAATCAACTACTAACTCCTGTGTGTATCATGTGACTAAAAAAGACAGAAAAAGAAAACATGGACTGCTATTGATGATATTGATGTAACAACTTAAGTGATTTTGGTTATTATCAAGAAAACATGGAAAATAGCCAAATGTCAGCTCTGAAATTAACCTGTTATGAGTTATTTTAGTCATTATCATTATATTTGTCCAAACAAATGTACCTTTAGTTGTACCAGGCATTAAAATGAACAAGAAGTTGAAGAAAACAAGGGATGGTCTAATAATTTTTTCCCCATGACTTTAGGTGGAAATTAAGATTATAATGCTTTTGAGGTCAATGTATGATATTCAGTAAAAAATCTGGTATTTTCCCATGTTTTATTTACTGATCATGTAGGTGTTCAACTCCATTGGTTTTATTGATGAATCAGTGTTAAAAAGCTGCTAATTTGGAGTAATTATTTCAAATATTGTTGCAAATACCACCATGCACAGAAGGGTTAAAAACAACAACATTAATTTACTGTTCTCCAGAGTCAAAAAACTGACATTTTTACTGTGCCATCTGAAAATGAATATTGATTACTAATTATTTGGGTACTGTCTAAGGTTTCTGGAGTGAAATGAAGAATTCTGAGAAAATACGAAGATAATGTAAGTTTATTTTACTGTTTTTTAAATATATTATTTATCATGTAAGGGACAGTCAATGACAATGATCAGAAACTGTATCTCTGTCCATATGTTTCATTAGATTAGTGAACGCTTAAAGGAATGTGTACATGAACAAACGAATCTGCCAACCCTGAAAAATTACGTACAATACAAATACAGTACATTTCTCTGTAATATTGTTCCTATAATATTAGTATTAACACTGAACAATAATATTTTTAACATTTCATTTGTCACACAAAGGCCAAAATTAGATAAAGTCTGGATAAATTACAGTTTTATTTGAACTATTTTTGTAATATTAGTTATATTTTATGAAAATGAGTCTTCACTTCCTGTTTTTTTTTTTATGTCAAACTGTGATTGAATATTGGCCTATAAGGAGGTACTGCAGCCGTTTGTTGTTTGTGATGGATCGTTAAATCCCCTGTTAATGTTATTTGACTTCTGCGCTTGTGGCTCTATGTAAACATGACTCTATTTGTTCTCGTCACCACTGAAATAATCTCACTGAAGTGTGTGTTGCAGGGATGTCAAATGTCATTTCCTTTCAGGGGCCAACTTCTGCCCAGGTTGATCTCCAGTGGGTCGAACCAGTTAAATAACATAATAACCTAGAAATAATGACAACTCCAAATTTTTCTTTGTTTTTGTGCAATAAAATAACATTAAATTATGAAAATATGTACATTTTATATACATACATATTCATATACACATTACGTTGTATTCCAAGCATCCGGTGTTGTGACTTCATGTATCGGCCATAAACAATAGCCAATTAAAGGGTTCCACCTGTCAATCATCACACTATACTTCCGATCAAAATGCTTAAATGTTTATATAATCAAAACTAATTGTGAATAACAATGCTTTTTTCCACAAAGTGTATTTAATTTTTAATGCCTCTGGACATGGAATTTAATGCTTTTGAATGCCATTGAAGGCCTTAACTTTCACAAAATCTATTTACTAACTTTTAATGCTTTTTAATGACCCACAGAAACCCTGATTTATACATCTGCATTACAAGACATTAAGTAACAGGCAAAATATTGTTAAAATTGTACTTATTTTTCTTTAGACATTTCCAGTTGTTCATATATGTTCAGATTATTCACATTTTATTAAAGAATGAATGAATGAACGGTTTATTTTGGTTTGTACAGTAATCACCACACACAGTACAACAACTACAATAAACACAAAAAACAAAAAAAGGAATAGGCCAGAAGCAGGTTATTTTTTGCCTATCCTTCTCACCTGACACACTATTTACATTCATTTAAATGTGTACATCATCGAGTATTGTCATTATAAAAAAAGAGTCAACAACAAAACAAAAATACATCTACCATCTCCACTTAATATTCCTGAATGATCTTATACTTAAGGCATTTTTAAACTTTAAAAACAAAGTGAACAACTTAAATTCATCAAGTCCATTCCAAATTTTAACACCCACAACCCAAATACATCTGGACTTCACATTTGTCCACACTTTCAAACATTCAAAAATATAATGACCTCATAAATTACAATTACTCTCTCTTAATTTGAAGAACTCTTGAATGGTATTTGGAACAATATTATTTTTTACTTAATAAATCATCTCTAATATTTTAATATATACAATATCTGGCAATTTTAAGGATAATTTAAAGGATAGTTTGTTCATGTAAATATTTTCATAATCTAATGTGTTGGTTTTTTGTACTCAAACACACACACACACACACACACACACACACACACACACACACACACACACACACACACACACACACATGTTCCCTAAACTTTCTTGTATGAATTGTCACAAAGCTCAGGGTGGACTGACCCACTCAAGGAAATGTTTGTGAAAACACTCAGCTGCTCTTTAAAAAACAAAGCCTTGGATGGACCTTTGCACCAGTCACTGCTGTTACACAATAAGCGTTTCATAAAAGCTTAAACAGACCCTGCACATTTACAACCCTGTCTCCAAGACATAACAACCAGTGTCAGCTGGTGCCAAACCAGAGCGTATGAACATAGGAGTTCTGAATATGTGAGTAAACGCTTCATTCAGCTGATGATGTTTGTCAGAACTCTTTTATTTTAATGTTGGGCTTAAAAAACAACTTGTATCTCTATTAGCTTTGGCTTAGGCCATCACTATTCTGACAATATTTGCTGATATCAGCCAATGTCGTTATCAACAAATAAAATGTCTTTTCACTGATGGCGGTGGCAGATGTTTAACTATCATTACTAATAATTATCATTATTATTTGAGTCTGTTTGGATCTGTTTTCAGTCAAAAATTATGTGACGTCACTTAAAGTATTCACATTCAATTTTAATTTAATTTGGCATTTAATCCTTTAAGACCTGGAACTATTTTTGTGTCTGTCTTCCAAATGATGCCCCCCCCATGTTTAACCTTTCATAACTAATTTATCACCATTTATTATAACATTATCTTCTGCGTTTTGCATTTTTCAGTGAAAATCAGGTGTTTTTCTATTTTGAATTCACTGATCAAGTAGATGCTCATAAGTGTCTACACTCAACTCCATGGGTTTTACTGGTGAATCAATGTTGTAGAAGGTGACGGTGTTTCCATATCTGATGACCATGAAAAGATGACAAACTGTATTTTACCTCAGTTATTAAAATGTACTAATAGGATTACTGGTTGCAATGTTATTCCACTAAGTGCTTTCTTATTCACATACATAAAACCTTTCCAAACCTGGGATGTAAACAAGAAAAGCAAACAAGACCCAAATAATAAATGAGCAATGTTCCTGAAATAAGACTCTGTAGCTGCAGCACAATGGCGTTGGTGTCCATGTAGGTGAAAAACGGCCTTGGAAATTTTTTTCAGCTGCTGTTGTTTTGGCAGTGTTTATTTTCTCTACACTAACCATTGATTATTCGTGTCTGACCTTTTTGCCTTTCCCGTTTTCACAAACCCATCCTCCGTCCTGATGAACACCCGATTCATTTACACACATCCACATTTTATGTTTCTGACTTGGTAAAAGACACATTACAACCACTTTTCCCGTTCGATATTGGATTTGTGTCCTGTCCTTTTACGTCTACCTCCCGACAATTGTACAATGATGACAAAAATGATGGATTTTTCGGTGACAAATAATGCTTCCATACAACAAAGCCAACAGTATGATTACATTTCTTGCAAAACATAATGTGAGAAGGCTGATATTTCTAACGAGGTGTAATTGGAGTTGTTGTGTAGTTAAACATAATTTCTTGGAGTGTAGCTGCAGTGAGGTGCACGGTTCCAAAGTCTGACCCACAGATACACACTATATCACAGGTGTCAAACTCCAGTCCTCGAGGGCCGTTATCCTGCATGTTTTAGAGATTTCCCTCTTCCATCACACCTGGTTCAATTAATGATCAGCTCACCAATATGCTCTGCAGAAACCTGATAATGATGTAATGGCTTCCAGGTGTGATGGAAGAGGGAAATATCTAAAATATGCAGGATACCGGCCCTCAAGGATTGGAGTTTGACACCCCTGCACTATATGGACAAAAGTATTGGGACATGTTGAATTCAAGTGTTTCTTTTCTAACAGGGGTCTGGGATACAAAACAATAACGACAAATGTCACCATATAGTTTTGTATTGGGATGAATATCATTGCGTTGGTTAGATTTGTTTAAATTGTTATCTTTGCTTCCAAAATGCCTCAGAGATGGTTTTTACGTAATTTATTTTACTTAAAGGAGTCATATTTAGCTTTTTTTTTTTTCTTTTTAATGGAATTATGCATTTTCAAACATTTCCCTGTGGTCTACATAAACTGTAAATGCTATGTTTGGGTCTGAATTCTTAATGCAGGCGTGTCATTCAGCCCATTGTCAATTAAGTAAAATAATAACATAACCTACAAAAACATCAACCACAAATTTTTCTCTTTGGTTTAGTGCAAAAATCAAATTTGATTATGAAAATGTTTACATCTATAAACTAACTTTTCACAAAAAAGGTGAAAAACCTGAAATTTCTTAAAGGAGTGATATTTAGCTTTTTTTTTTTTTTTTTAAAGGGAATTATGCATTTTAAAACATTTCCCTGTGGTTTACATAAACAGTAAATGCTATGTATGGGTCTGAATTCTTCATTAATTCAACTCCACAGGTCCATCTTCAACCTTATTTCTGAGTAATGACACTAGAAAGGTGGTTTTGAGCGCTGGCCCTTTAAATACAAATGAGCCACTTCATGTCCCGCCCCCTCCAGGCTGTTGGCTGTCTGCTCTGTCCCGTTCAACCAACAACTGAACATTTTAGGAAATTGGCTCAAACTTTGGACATATTTTCAGTATGGACTCAGGAAACGAAGCCAGAGCCACAGCTTGGCTATCACTGCAAATTTGAAAATGCAAATTTAACACCCTCAGAGTTGAAATTAACACCAAGCCAGGGTTTATATGGGAACCACCAGTTAAGTGTTAAATTAACACTTTTGAAAGTGTTAAAATGATTAAACTATGACAGTGTTCAGACAAACTCTTCAAGTGTAAAATATTAACACCACAATATATGAAAAGAACACTAGATTAGTATTCAAAGTTCATTAATTAGTGACACCAACAGAGTTAACTATTCAACACTGCACCAGTATTCAAGTAACATTCTGTGGTGTTAAATGTAAATTTAACTAGTGTTTACTACACTACTCATAAGGTGTACATTGTCCACTGGGATTAACACTATTAGAGTTAAAAATGTACAATCTGTTAGTGTTAAGTCTAACCATCCACCACACATGTACAATATCACTCCAAAAAGTACTGCAATAACAAAAAAAAAAATATTTTTTTCTTTAACAGGGCTCCTAATGCAGATGTGCTCCAGGTGTGACAGGTGCCAGCAGGTGAAGTTGATAAAGAGTCTGAGGGAGGGGTCTGTGGCAACGCAGGAGTGCACCATGACACTTACTATTTGTTCAATAGCATTGCTCTGAACTCTTGTATGAATTGTATGAATTACCTAAGACTACAATGCAAGAAGCCATCGAGCTAAAATTAGCATGTTCGACGTTCTAAGTTTGCAGCCAGAGCTAATTTTAGCAGCTGGTTAGCAAGTTGGTCCGAACAGAAGTATACACATTATGATAGTGACAGAGCTGGCAGAAAAGGTCCTTCCAGCCTAATAAATAGCCTTGTTTCAGAAGTAAAATGCCGCTTATATGACGCCTCATATGACGTCCATGAGCACACTGGTCTTCTCTGTTGCACTGTCCAGAAATCAACACCCATTATGGTGTTCAATCATGCTCCTCAACACCTGGTAAATGTACCCTGAAAAATGACACCATCAAAGACACAAGCTGACTCTGCGAGTGTTAGTTTTTATGGATCAAATGTTATATTAACTCTGAATGGTGTTAAATACAAGTAACACTGGAAAATCAACACTGGCAGATTTGCTGTCTATATTAGTTATATTAGGATAGAAAGTTCAAAGGCAAACTGTTTTGTCACTGACATAAATCACTAGGAAATGTAATGTTAGTCAGATAGGTATGAACTGGGGCTGTTCTATAAGAGCGGGGGTGTTGGAGGTATGCATGGATCGGGGTCGGGGTGAATTGTTGCTGTGCAGCGCTCGTGAACCCTCGAGAACAAGCATTGTGTGTGCCAGTACTCTGGAGGTGTGGCTTCTGGGGGATGTCTGAAGAAAGGGGTTCGGACTTCTGAATTGAGCATTTTCAAAATGTAGCTTGCTTGAACCGTTTCTCCAATATCTCATACCCCACCGTTAACTTCATGCATTTATTTCCTCGGTTCTGACAGATGTTGAACATGAACGCCGGCCTCTGAGTGTGGATCATGGTCATGTTTGTTTGTTTGTCTATATATAGCAGCTCCACAGGCAGTGCAGCCACATTGACAAGGAGCCAGTCATTGATTAGACAGATATATGCTCCTCCCCCTACATCTCTGTAAAAAAAAAACAAAAAAAAAACAAAAAACACAGGCTCATCTGTCTTTAATAGATGCGTACCTGGGGACAAAAACCTGATACACTCTTGGAAGGGTTACAGCATCTGAGCCAATATTTGGACACTGAATAGATGATCATTTGACACCACAGGTGACGATATAAGCAAAAACATGACAGTTAATGCAGCGACGCAGAGATTTTTATTATTATTTTTTTTTTATAACTAATCAATTATAAGAGTTTTCTGCTGTTTTTAATGCATATTGGGTTTTTTTGTAGGCTTTTTAATATATTTTCTTTATGTTTGGGTAGTTCATAGGTGCTCGTGCTGGTTTTAATCTGATCAAGAAAAGAATCAGTCACAAGCAAATTCTATCTAAAGACATGGAAGAATACAGTTATTACATTTCTTTGTGTAAGTGTTTCCTTTTCAGTCTACATTTCAGAAATCCTTGTGATCCTTTATACTTTCACTCTGTGAGCCTCAACCTCTGGGTCATCAAAGTGTAACATTTTACGCAAAAGTAATAGTTGAAGACAGTTCTATTCAGACCTTAAGTGGCAGGTTTCCTAAATAGTCACCAGAACAATTGGCCCAAACAAAGCTCCAGGTGCCTTCAAGTTTAAGTCACAGATACATGAAGACTTAAGAACCAAATATAAAATAGTTTTGTCAATGCAAACATTGACCCTTGTGTCATTTCTCACTGCTTTACCTCTATGTTTTGTCAGAGAGGATTCTATGGTATGACAGTACTTTATTTTATAGTATTTTCTGTTTTATCTATTTAACCTTTACTTAGTAAGGAAGTTCCTTGAGAATATTTTTTTTTCAGTGTTTCATACATCGAAGATTGAATTATTTAATTGGGTAGCTAAGAACAATCTTTATGGAAATATTTTGATTGATTTTTAGATGATTTTGATGAAGTTTGAACATGAAAGACTGGACTACAGACTTACAACTAGACAGGAAAATGAATGCATAATGCATAATCAGAATAACACAATGACTAGTTTTTATTACATGTTTGACTTGAAAAAGGTTCCAAATAAAAAATAATGTGAGTAAAAATATGAGCAGTTGTATATACATGTATGTACATAGTACCTAGCATTAGCGTATAGCATTAGCATTTAGCCCATTAGGAGCAGTGAGCTGCCATTGAAAGTGCTCTGGGACCAACTCTAGATCTTCCACAGTACTTTGGTCCAGGGCTTTGACAGAAGACTTAAACTACATATACCCGTTTTAGATGGAGGAACCAGAACCAGAACCCAGAAGGCTCCAATCAAACATGGAACTTTCTTACCATGTGCATGTGCAAATAAATTGTAAATATGTATATAATATTCAAATTGAAATCTAAATTTATATAAATGGGCACTTCTATGAAACTTCTATGAATTTTGGTACCTGACACTTCACCAGCTTTTTAGACCCAATAATAAAAGAGAAATTTAGACATATTTCCCCCCAGGATGTACCTAATGATGACTTCAGATAAATGCAAAGAAATTATACTCTTGCTTTGAGCCATCCCATAATTAATACATTTTTAATCAAATATTGGGGCCAAAAACTAGGAACAAAATTGGAACAGTAAAAGCTACCTAGGTGTCGTAGTGCATTTGATCTGTAAAACATGGCTGTAAATGGTCTTATATAATGCTATACATAAAGGCACTGTATTAAATTTGTCGATCCTAATGGTTTTTCTAATCCAGACATGCAGGTTTTTCATGAATATCAGTCTCATTTTATGTGTATGTTGTGTCCACTTGTGTTACATGCAGAACCTGCCCATTTAATCACACAAGTGATTTTGCAACAGCAGTCATTTTTGTGAAACACTCTGCCTTGCATAATCAGCTCGATTCCAAAAATGTACCTGTGAGGGAATAAAAAGATATTTGAAAAAGTAGTAGCGCGTAATTTTTGTGTATTTTTTACCGTGTTACATGCAGATTTTTGTGTAAAAAAAATAAATAAATAAATAATAATAATATAAAAAATGTGTTTTATGTGAAAAATAGTTTCTCTTTTATCTCAATGAATATATGTTTTTTTTTTGTTTTTTTTAAAATAGACCCAAAGTGCTTCCAAACTTGCTTCATAACATTAGTCTGGGGGTGGGCAACTAATTTTCTTATGGGGCCACATGAGAAACTTTGACAGTTCTTAAGGGCCACACCAATACACTTGTAGCTCGGCTATTTCTATCTATCTATCTATCTATCTATCTATCTATCTATCTATCTATCTATCTATCTATCTATCTATCTATCTATCTATCTATCTATCTATCTATCTATCTATCTATCTATCTATCTATCTATCTATCTATCTATCTATCTAAACAGTAAGTGAAACAATACAATGATACAATGAAAATGTGAGCAAAGAATACAACTTAGAAGTCCATGTCTTGTTAAAAACTCTGCATTCTGAATCAGTCTTTCTTTTTTTGGCATTAGCTGACATCTTAATGGGCTGAAACTGACAAACAAACCAATCAGTGCATAAGCCTTATGCTAAATACAGAAAGTATGCACAAAAAAACACTAATTTAGCAGATCCTTCAAAATAAAAGCAGTGCCGTTGTATTGGTTGCATCTACTACAATGATATATATTTGCATTGACTTTTAATTTGCCAGTGACTTCATGGGGTCCAGTCAGGGTCAGGGCCGTACAATGTCCAGGTCTGGTCTTCAACTTGTTTGAATTTTTAGCCCCTCTGTCCTGCTTTTAGGTACCAGTTTCATAGAAGCACCCAAATAGCATTTTTCTTTATTCTCTTTACATTTTTATGTTTCAGAAGTGTATATTTTCTGCTTTCAGCCTTCCCTGCTTTTTAATTTTGTATTTTTGCTACTGTCAACTGTGTAATTTCCCCCTGGTGGGATCATTAAAGTCTTATCTTATCTTTTAGGTGGAAGGGGCTAACCACTACACCACTGAATTTGGCCTTTCCTTGTGGTAATTTAATATAAACTATTTATTCAGTAAAAGTATGTTCTGTATATGGATATGGAAGTCCCTGCTGTATATTGAAATATGTCGATTTTTGATCATAATGCACATAATTCAACGTGTTCAACCTCATCTCCTCTGATTTGGCTTCTGTCAGCAGCGTTTTCCCACATGTGTCAACCCTCTATTTTAAAAGACTTAATTCTTTCCCAATTTATCATTAGTTCCTCCTCCAAAACGGTTCACCAGCAAGTAAAATACCCGACAGAGTTTCCCTCATGGCCTCTGATTGTAATCATGGCCCTGTTAGCATGGGTCGGGGAAAATGGGTCGGCCTCTGTGACCCAGATCTTAACCAGTTTAGGGTCTACCTGCGAGGCAGAAGTGCCTTTGTCCCAATTGGAAAACTCTGAGAAAGTTACCAGTTCATTCATGGATGTATCGTTTTCCAGAGTTCCTTTTTTTTTTTTTTTTCGCTTCCCGGGCTCAAGTTTCTTGGTGAAGTGTGTTCGGTTAAAAGCAATCAAAGCCTTTGTTAAAAACTGGTTTGATGTTTTGAAGGTTTTTCCAGCCATGTAGAAAAAAAAAACAAAAACATTGTTACTACAGACAGAATTCTAAAATATGGAGGTAGTACAAACAGTCCAAGGTGCTAAAAAATTCTCAGTTGATGTGAACACAAAGATGAAAAACAAAAGAAATGTAAATTCTGTGTAAATCGATGTATTCCTGCTGCTTTGAAGTCATGAAACAAAACAGGACCATTAGACATCAAAACTGATGGTGAAGTATTAATAACAATTCAACCAAAATCAATAATAAAATAAATAAATAAATCAGGTTTTCTGCTGTGGCCTAGTTTTAATTCCAATTAGGATGGAGAATAATTAAATGCAGTAAAAGTGAAATCTATTCTATATTAAACCCTGGTATTATATTCCCTTATAGGAATACTTTTTGTGAAATTCCCCTATATTCACTGATTTCCCCGGGGAATTGACCAAATTTTCCAACTTAACCTGTCTGAAATATACCTCTGGATATACCGAGACATTCCAGATATTCATGACCAGAGGGAAAATGGTAATGAGTAAGAAAATGACTGATGAGTGTGTGTGTGCGTGTGTGTGTCAGTATGGAAGTGATGAAGACGACAGCACATCCTGACGCCCACTAGGATGGATTCTGGATCATCTTCATCAAAATAGATTCAATTGTCCATAAGTATTTGGAAATTGACACAAACGTATTTTTGCCTCTAGATTTGGAACTATGCAATTCGTCAGTGGTTATTGCAATATTCTAGCTAAAGCCCTTGAATTAAAGCTGAAAGTCCACACAAAGACAAGTGTAGATGTTGCATTGATGTTGCAATGAACAAAACTGGGAGTATTACACAGATGAAATACTCATGTTATCATCAACTTTAAATAGCAAGTCAAAAAAACTGTAAACTAAATGAGATTTAATTTATCCAATTTCAGATTCATCACAAATAACTTGACAGCTGAAACAGCCAAACTGTATTTCAACACAATGGTCGTTTCACACAAAACCTACACACAAAACCACTTGAAAACGTGTTGAAACAGCAGATAAACAAGCTCTGAAAATTTTAGCAATGAAACTTGGCATACATTAAATTCAACCTTTCCTGATACTAACTGCATGGTTTCCTTCCAGATAAACCCACATTGGATAAATAATTTAGGACTTTGAAAAGTAGTACTACAGACATTTCATGAAAATGCTTGCTTTTCACCCCTCCCTCGTTCTCCCTACCCCTCTTGAATTCAGCTTCCCAGTTTTGCACAGTTGGTAAAGCTGGAGCATCATCCCCTATAGCAACCATGTCAGCATGAATGTCCTTGGGGGCTAACCCCTTTTTCTGCAGACATTTGATAAGACCACGGTGCCATGGATGGTTCACCAAATGTCTCTGGTACTACTTTCAAAGTCCTAAATTATTTATCCAGTGCGGGTTCATCTGGAAGGAAACCATGCAGTTAGCATCAGGAAAGGTTGAATTTAATGTATGCTAAGTTACATTGCTGTGGAAGAACTCCTTCTTAGTCAGACTATGAACTTTTCAGCCCCCCCTCGTATGTAAAAAATGTGTATCGTCCAAAAAGGCTGTTACAAGGGACTGGCTCAAAACTGATGCCCCCCCCCATGAGGACTAGTGGCTAAAATAGAGCAAATCTACTCTATGGAAAGATTGACTTATGACCTACAGCTCAAGGAACATATCTTCATTAAGCGCTGGAGAAAATGGCTGGACTATAAACAAAACAATGCATAATTACTACTGTCTGTCATTTAAATATTTTGTGTTCAACCAGTGACCCCTAGTTTCTATGTTGTATTGTGTGTTGATAAAACAAATAAAAATAAGGAATATATATTTTGAAAAAAAGTGTTTGTCAAATTTGAAAAGGATCGAGTGAATAGTGTCGTAAAAATTTGTACAAAAAAATCAAAATTTTGAAATTCATCCATCAACTTCAACATCGAGAACTGGGATTCCTGGTGTATATATATATATATATATATATATATATATATATATATATATATATATATATATATATATATATATATATAAAAATCAAGGACTCATCATGACGGTGTTAGCATAAAAAAAACCATAACTTATTGAGCTGGGAAAATGTGATAAAATATGTAGAATGTATGGTGGTCTTTCCAGTCCTCCGTGGTTTTAGCCCCTGTTTCATTATAGGAACTCGTACTGTAAACAGACCGACCAGGGCTCGTTCCAGAGGTGACTGTATAGTTTAGTGTAGTAGTGTTTAGCAGAAGACAGACTGTGTTTTCAAACCTGGAACACATTACCAACTGTTATCTGAGACCTGCCCATCCTCAGCTCATTCACTAAGCATCTACAGTCATGGAAACTGCACAATCTGACCTAAACTCATCTGGCATTCTGTAATCGTGTGTGTGTGTGTGTGTGTGTGTGTGTGTGTGTGTGTACTAGAGCTGCACAATATATCGTTTGAGCATCGTCATCAAGATGTTCTCATCTAATTTCAACCTGGGTACCTGACTAGGGGTGTTCGAAAATATCGGTTCTGCAATATATTGTGATATTTCATTTCACAATACTGTATCAATATTAAAAAGTACTGTATCGATATTTTTAGGTATTCATTGAAATGCAGACATGGCAGAGGTTCATTTTTGTTTTTTGGTTGTCTTTATGGTTTATATGTTATTTATTATTATTTAACACTGTTTTATTAAATAACGATTATTTGAAGCATCCTAAAAGTAGTTTTTACTGTCTGAGAGAGGCAGATGTTAGTTTCTTTGTTGGGATTGCATAAAAATAATGTTATGATGTTAGTTATGAACTAATAGAATATGAACATTTGAACAGGATCTTAATCTGTAATGTCTGTAAAACATAATTTAAGTTTTAACACAGGAACATTTTGTGACATAGCATTAGATCCTGTTGTGATCAAATAAAAATGTGTTTAGTATTTGTGCAGATTTCTGGTGTAATTCTTCCAGGAAATAATCATTTAAAAAAAGGAAACAAACAAAAACTTGCCTTTTTAACAGTATCATGATATATCGTGATCCTAGTATTGTGATTTGTATCATATTGCCAGATTCTTGCCAATACACACCCCTATACCTGACACACACTGCACACAGTGATCCACCAATCACAATCGTTCTTAATCAGTTTGGAGTGAGTTGCTAGTAACAACACTGAAAAATGAGAGACAAACCAGAGAAAATCCCCATAAATGAAGACTTGGTGCCAAAAAGAAAAGCAACGTCAGTTATCTGGAATTATTTTGGCTACAAGAAGGATGAAACTGAAACATGTGTTCTGTGTCGACAGTGCCTTCATGCACCTGTCGACACGAGAGGAAACACAACTAATTTGTTTGACCATTTATGTTGGCACAACACAGCTATTATATCCTCCTGAGTATTTTTTCATATCGCAATATATATTGCAGGGTTAAAAAAATACATCGCAATGTCAGTTTTTTCCAATATTGTGCAGCTCTAGTGTGTACACTGTAGTATGAATGAAAAATGCGTTTTACTTGCCTGTTGAGTGAGTACATTGGATTGGACTGTTTTTATATGTGCAATGTTGTTCTATATAAAAGACTAAAGATGGAAATGAGCCCTGGCTATAACTTTCCGTATTGGCCCAGAATGTGTTTATTAATATGCGCTGTCCCTTTAAAAAAAATCAAAAATCAACTTCAAACTTCAAATCTTGGTTGCTCCATTTCAGATCCACTGTGGAAAAATTGTAAAATGTGTGTCATGGTCGAAATAAGTGTTTTTCAACCTTTTTAAGCTCGTGACCACATTTTAACATCACACATTTCTGGCGACCCCAGACATTCAAAACGAAGACTTTTTTTTTTTTTTTTTGCTAAAATTAATTTGTTTTTGGTCATGTAATAGTTTGCTATACTATGTTGCAAATAAACATTAATTTTAGACAACATTTAGTCTATATAATGTATATTATTATGGACGGAGGCAGAAAAGCCAGGTGTAGATTACTGCACAAAGTGAGAATTTTATTTTCCTTGGTCAGGATATGTACAGTCAGTCCAGCTTGGATTTACAAGGCTGACAATAAATACTGAACAAACAAGAACTCAAACTATGAATTATGAAAGAGCTGCAGCATCTGAAACTGACCACAATGAACATTTGAAAGATAAACAGTACCACAGTGCTTCAGTTTCAGACTCACAGTTTGTCATGTCTTTTATGTATTGGGATTGTCTCTCTCAACTCGCCATGTATTTTTTTTAAGTAAGTTTTTAGTTTTAGTTTTATCAATTACTAAAAATTTCAGGCAACCCCATGGATGAAAAACACTGGTCTAAATACTTACACGATAAATATAGGTTTTATGTAATGCATCGTGGATATTTACAGTAGCAGCTGCCTCTTGTTCTTGAAACGTTACACAGTGAATCCAACCCCAGAGCAGAGGGTGTGTTTGATTTCCTTACAGGTGCACCCTACCTTTTCTGTGGAACACAGCATTGAGGAAGTCTTGGGCCTGTCTCTCCAGCCGGCTGATCCGAGACCGCTCCTGTTTGAAGTCTTCACACTCCGACAGCACCTGGCTGCCGCCGCCGTTCTCTACGCTGTGCTCCTGCAAATAACGCGCAAACACAACAACACACCTGTGAGAAAACACCTGCTCCATCAACACACAAACATCACATCACACTTTTGTATAGAGCTCCAAAGGTGACACATTTCAGAGCACCTAAAGAAATTCAAGTTTATAATCCATCCATTCATTCATTCATCCATTCATTCATTCACTGATTTATCCTTTGTCAGGTCACAGAGGATGATTATTAAATATTTTGTTCTTTACAGGACAAATTTATGCGCAAAACAGTGAATGTACTATATTTCCAAATATTTTCCTGCAGACCGTCATATGTTCTGCATAAGCTGACGGATTCCTGATCCCACTGCTGCATATATCCTCCTGAAACCCAGCAATGCATTTTTGTCCTCTGAAGGGGACAAAAGTTTGACAGTTTTACTTAAAAAATGCTGTCCATTGCAAAGGACATTCCTTTAAAACAGTGGTTCCCAACTTTTTTTGGCTCGTGACCCCATTTTAACAGCACACATTTTTGGCGACCCCAAACATTCAAAACGGAGAAGTTTTTTTTGCTAAAATTAATTGTTTTTAATCATGTAATAGTTTGCTATACTATGTTGCAAATAAATGTTAATTTTAGAAGACATTTAGTCTATCTAAAGTATATTATTATGGACGGAGGCAGAAAAGCCAGGTGTAGATTACTGCACAAAGTGAGAATTAAATTTTTTTCTTGGTCAGGATATGTACAGTCAGTTCAGCTGCAATGAAATACCAAATAAATTACCAACAATTAAGGAATTTTCAATCAATAAATACATACTTTCCACAATGAACATTTGAAAGATAAACAGTACCGCAGTGCTTCAGTTTCAGCTTCACAGTTTCTCATGTCTTTTATGTATTGTGATTTTCTCTCTCAACTCACCATATATTTTATTAGTAAGTTTTTATTTTTTATTTTTATCAGTTACTACAAATTTCAGGTGACCCCATTTGAATTCCAGGCGACCCCACGGTTGAAAAACACTGCATTAATTAATAAATAAATAAATAAGAATAACTTAAAAAATGTATCTGAAAAAACTGTTGCATTATGCAGGTTCCAATCATGACAGTTGTTTAAAGTAAAAAAAAAGCTAAAAATTGTCATTATCCTGGGTCTCAGGAAGATACCGTCCACCTTATTTACACTGTTGTGTGTAAGCGCGTACATGTACAGAGTTTCATATATAAAGTGTCATGAGATAATTTTTGTTATGATATGGCGCTATATAAATAAAATTTGATTGATTGATTAATATGTACACGTGCAAATTTGTATACACATATTTTATCTCTCATATCATAATTTTAACTTTATTTTAACAAAGAATTTTTTTACCGTGCTGCCTTTTATTGAAAATGCTCAGCAGCCTTTCATTGCTTCTAAACTAGTCCTTTAACCCATGAAAGCCCAGTGCTATATCAAAAACAGAGAAAACAGAAGAAAAAGGGACTTTTTCAGCAAATATATCATTAACTGAACATAAACTCAGGGTCTCCATCCACTGCCATTGATCGAACTCCATGGGTTTTACTGGTGAATCAATGTTGTAGAAGATGACAGTGTTTCCACGGTAACTATGGAGCCTCTTAACGTCCAAATGGATCATATCTGATGCTCATGAAAAGATAATAAACTGTATTTTACACCAGTTATTTACATGTATTGATAGGATTAGTGGATCAACAGGTATTAAACAGTTTAGATCAGTTGATGGTTTTGGTCGGCGGTGGATGTTTGGGTCTATATGGGTTAAACAATGACAATAAATCTGATATATTTGAAAATAAAAACATTTGCTTCTCATTATTTCTGTTCTTCTTAAAAATAATACCATTACTTATACTTAAAACTGCATGTACATCATAAATCATGTTAAAATCTGCACAATAAAGTAAGTTTTCTTAGTTCTACATGCTAATAAAAAGACTGAAAGTAAACCATCTAGTAAATAAAACAAGCTTGTCTGCACATTGTCCAGAGACTAAAACTAAATCAAGTGCTTCTTCTGTACAGACTTTTTTTAACCTTTATTTAACCAGGAAGGACTCACACTCAATAAGACAAACACTCTCTTTTACAAAAGCACACTGGCCAAGACAAGCATCAGTACAGTCAACCAAGTTCCATACACTGTGTACCAGATGTATATACACAGACATCATAGAAAAACAAGGTTAAATGGGAAGAAAAG
Organism: Sphaeramia orbicularis; assembly: GCF_902148855.1. NCBI lineage: Eukaryota > Metazoa > Chordata > Actinopteri > Kurtiformes > Apogonidae > Sphaeramia > Sphaeramia orbicularis. The sequence continues at coordinate 25,707,322 of NC_043957.1, forward strand.
GCTGCAAATTTGAAGCAAAAAGAAAAAAAAAAAAAAAAAAGCTGGAGCACAATGAGGAAGAGGGAAATGAATTGTGTTTGTCAAGCATGTGGTCTGCTCAGGCTTCACTATTTACTTGTTTATCTATTAATTTATTTTGTTGCTAAAATGTGCAAAATGTTTGAGTTTGATTAATATTAAAGGGGTAACATTAAATATTTACTCGATTTCATTCCTGGAAAGAGTGTGCGACCAGCTTTAAAAAGGTTTAAACAGCTCGAGTTTCATTCGTCGTCTTGCGCTGCTTCCTGTTATAGACACGGAGAAGACGGTGTGTTTTGTGCTGATGAACGAGTGGCTACAGCAAGAGAGCAGTTCATGATTAAAACCCCTGGTTCAATGCTTCACGTGTTTAGTCCAGTAAATAAATAGAGGCTACTTCAGCTCAATGCTGCTTCCAAATACACTTTACATCTCAGGTATGTTTATTTTTAGTCCGACAGATGTATGAGGCCTCTTTTAATCAGAAGCTTTCAGATTATGTTTCAAATCTATATTAGATATTACTTATACAGGGTGTATAAAAAGAAAAAAAAAAAACATTTTGAAAAATTACCCCCAGTTCCGCATTTGATAATTTTTGGAATGTTCTTTCATGGACGTCGGTACGTAGGGGATTGGTGGATATTTGTCCAAATTTACAGACCCAGGTTTTCATGCATGAGTGAGCAGGGGCAAATCGCGCAATCCAAGTTAAAACTGGTTTGCGCAAAGTAGTAGTGGGATTTAAATCCAATCAAAGGTCATGGGAGGGGACAATGGGCATCCATCTTGTTTTCCACAGAATTGCCAGGTTACAGCATTAACACTTTGGCCACCATGTCAATTTCATTTCTTTACCCATGGCAGCTGTTCCTGCCTTTCAAAGTTAATTCAACTCGTTTAGGCCTGAAAATGTCACTGAGGACAGGCCAAGTTAGGGTTAGGGTTAGGGTTAACCCTCAACTTGGATTGCGCAATTTGCCCCTGCTCACTCATGCATGAAAACCTGGGTCTGTAAATTTGGACAAATATCCACAAATCCCCTACCTACCAACGTCCATAAAGAAACATTCCAAAAATTATCAAATGTGGAACTGGGGGTAATTTTTCAAAATATATAGTTTTTTTTTTTTTTTTTTTATACACCCTGTATTGCTGTTAAGGTGTAAAATAAGCTGCACATCCTTACATTTAATAAAGCGCTGAAGCAAATATTTATTTTTTCCTTGACAGATTCCTGAAGTGATAATTGTGAAGTGACATTTGGTTGTGTTTGTGTTTATTTGTGTTATCTTTATGCTATTAAATATGCTTATTATAGAATAGTTTGTGCCTAAAAAACCATGTATAGGGGGAAATTATCTGCAGAAAAAAACAATATAGTGGTTGCGATATCTATAAAAGTTGGTCAATAGCCGATAAAACTCCACTGAGGGGAGAAATGAGCTCTCTTTGTCATTTTGCTCCTCACTAAAGGTGCTGTTGTTTAAGGTGGGCCTTTTCAGACTTTCAGCCAATCAGACATCTTCCTTTGGATTTCCAAGGTCTTGAGTCTGTCTAGTTGAAGGTTTGTCCACAAGAGACCATTATGAAAGAAACCACCACTAAGTGCTAATGTAGATTCAGCCTCTGAATTGGAGGATTATCCGCCAACGTGTGTTGTGAAACTGTAATGACAGTTACTATTGTCTTTACAGCAGCAGTCAACAGTTTTTTGCACTTGTGATGAGATGAGAGTATGTTTAAGGGTTTCACTCTTCCTCTTTGTCTCTATTTTAACCCCCTCGGCTTCCATTCTGCTTCCAGTTTCCATGGCGTCAGATCAATGAATCAATGGATCCCGCCCACTGAAGCTCCTCTGGCATTTCACAAACAAGCAGAGGGTAATAACGGGGGGAGTCGGCGAGCTTTCAAGCTCTAACAGATGAATAAAAGATTGAAATTATATTGAGTGAGAGGAATGCAATCAGGGCTGCTGTGGATTTTGCCTGGTTTGTGTCATCATTTGCACGCTATGAGTGTTGACCCTAATTACTGACCAGTCAGACAATGCTACAAAAAAAAAAAACACCTGCTATCCCTACAAGGCTTTCGTTAATTGATTTTACTCCGGTGATTGATTCAGACCCTTTTTTTTTGTTCTATTATTTTATGTGTGAGATACATTTACATTTTCACTGATGTCAGGAGGGGCTTTAGCACTTAGCATGGCTTTATTAGCATGAGCAGATGGGGGATGGTGACGGGAGGATGTTTTTAGGAGCCAGATGGTCGACCTCAGGGGTCAAAGTAGGGTCAAGTAGAAAAACAAGCGACGGATGGCGGCCGAAGGCGCGGTAGTGGCGGTGGCCCCTCCTCACTTCCTTCCCTCCCTCGTTTTTGTGTTCGATCACAGCCCAAAAATAAAGAAGAGGATGGAAAACATTTCAACAACCACTGAGACAACCTCGAATTAAGTAACAGGCAGAGAGAGAAAACAACTTAAAGAAGACGAGGTCTGCTCTTTAAAAGGCTCGATGGAAAAGTGGAAGCTTTTAGAATCTGAAATGAGTAAAATAAATATGATCGAATGCACAGACTAACCTAAGATTGTGTTATTGATTATTTAATAACACCTATTTTCTCGACTTGTGAACTTATATGAAGTCTTTCCAAACATTATGTCTAAGAGTCATATACTGATCTCTGAAGCAAAGTCACAGTCCATGATCTGAATCGGAAATTTGTCACCTACAGTTGCAAATTAAAATAGGACCAATGTTCCTGTATCTCATGGTATGTTCTGTCAAAAATCAATACCAAGTTGGATTTGCGAGGTTGTCAGGTTCTGCCACTATGTTAGAGTCCTGTAATCTCCCAATAGAAGTGGGTGGTACTTTCACTGGAGGAGAACACAACTAATTAAATTAAAGTCCATATATGACTTCCTATCAGTGCTCAATAACTATATTGATATCTGTAACCACTTCCATGTTATAAGCCATTAAAATATGGACCATTATAAGTAAAGGCACAAATTTAATATTTCAAAAAATTTGTCAAAAATCAAAATTTCTCAAAACTATGAACAAACTTTATAGACATTGTTCCAAGGAAGCTACATATACACTACAAACAAAAAGTTAAGGATATTTCTTTTTTTTTTTTCTTGTCTTTTTTGTTTTTGGTCATTTTTGCCATTTGTAAATAAAACTATGTCTGGTCATTAAAAAAATTGTGTTTCAATTCAAGTCACACACAAAAAAAGTAAAAAGCGCTGTGCAAGAATCCCAACTGAAAAAAAAGGCCAAAAATTAAAAATATTCTTATCTTTTTGTTTGTAGTGTATATGATTTAAAATGAATCTGACCAGTAATTTTGCAGACGATGATTGTTGAAATCTATACATTGGTGACCTTGAGTTTGACCCTTCAAGGTCAAAGGTCATAGATTCAAATGAAAGTCCATATATGACTTCTTATCAGTGCTCAATAATATCTCTAACCATTTCCATGTTATAAACCATCAAAATATGGACCATTATAAGTAAAGGCAAATTAAAAAAAAAAAAAAAAAAAAAAAATCTTAACTTCTCAAAACTATGAACAAACTTTGTTGACATTGTTCCAAGGAAGCTACATATACACTACAAACACAAAGTTAAGGATATTTTTAATTTTTAGGCTATTTTTTTCAGTCGGGATTCTTGCACAGTGCTTTTTCCTTTTTTGTTTGTGAATTGAAACATTTTTTTTAATGACCAAACAGTTGTATTTACATATGGCAAAAATGACAAAAAAAAAAAGACAGAAAAATGAAATATCCTTAATTTTTTGTTTGTAGTGTATATGATTTTAAATTAATCCGACCAGTAATTTCGGAGAAGATTGTTGAAATCTGTACATTGGTGACCTTGAGTTTGACCCTTGAAGGTCAAAGGTCGTAGATTCAAATGAAAGTCCATATATGACTTCCTATCAGTGCTTGTTAATATCTCTCACCATTTTCATGTTATAAACTATCAAAATATGGACCATTATAACAAAAAAAAAAAATCTAAACTTCTTTAAACTGTCAACAAACTTTGTAGACTTTGTCCCAAAGATGCTACATGAAAAATCTGAAATAAATCCAACTAGTAGTTTTGTAGGTGAAGATATTTGAAAATAAAGAGGACGTCAGACACAGCTCCTTCACAACAGTTCAAGGCCGGTCAGCCGCTGAGATAAAAATACACTGAAATCAATGAAATCAGCTATTTTACAATTAACCATAATAATGGGAATATATGTCACTAAATGTAATGTGAGTAAAACTGTCATTCATTACTTCGTATATACACATGATTTCTGCTCAGTTTTTCTCAAACGCAGTAACACTGTGATCCATGTTAAATCTCAACATCTACCGCTACGTTTTTAACTGTTGCTTTGATTGAGAGGCATCTATCAGAATAAATTACACACTATATTTACATATACATAGGATACGATTTGAAGGGATTTGAGGGGAAATGCCGTCCCCTTTGTTAGACATCCATCCTCGGTAGCAGGATTTCAGAGCTGCTAAACGATGGATTGGAGTCAGAAGCTTACATTTATTCTCATATGATGGTTTTCACAATGAACACTAACATTTTTAGTCTGATTCCTGTAGCGTTTTGTGAAAAGCAGCGAGAAAAACATGAAAAATAAAAACAATCCGAGTTAAACAGCAACAAAGACATTTATTGATCATGTTTTTCTTAACTTTTAAATGAAAAAGTATGGAATAAAACTTGTAAAGCTGATGTACACTCTATGGACAAAAGTATTCGGACACGTTGAATTAAAGTGTTTGTATTGACGTTTATAAACAATATGGGCAAAAATATTAGGGCAAATTATGGCTACAGCTGTAAAATGTCCTGTTCATACTGATTTGAGATAATATTTCCTTAAAGTTTAATATGAGATTATTCTTTCTAAATGAGCTGTGAAGAATGTAGATGGTTTGTTGGGGTAGAAAATTAGTATTTACAGTCAGAGCACGCAAAATATTTTAGAAATTTAGAGGTTGAACATTTAAAATCATAGTCATGGATGGATCTCAGAGGCATTTTGGAGGCAAAGTTAACAATTTAAACAGAAGTATTTTATGGAATAAAATTTGTAAACCCGATGTACACTATATGGACAAAAGTATTTGAACGCATTGAATTAAGGTGTTGTATTGATGTTTATAAACAATATTAACAAAAATATTGGGGCACATCATGGCTACAGTTGTAAAATGTCCTGTTCATACTGATTTGAGATAATATTTTCTTAAAGTTTAATGAGATTATTCTTTCTAAATGAGTTATGAAGAATGTAGATGATTAGTTGTGGTAGAAAATTATTATTTACAGTCAGAACATGAAAAATACTTTAGAAATTTGAATGAATGAATGAATATTTTTATTTCAGTTATGTACAAAAACACATACATATAAAAAAAGACACAAAATTCACACAATTGGTAACTGAAAATGGAAGAGGCTAAAGTCAGAGGTTTATTTTTGCTTCTCCTACTCCCATTCTTACTTCAACTCCACACCTGAAGTTGCAGCAAATAAAACATTAACACAAATTAGTCTATATTAGATCTTGCCCTTTCATAGCCCTTGAGAATTTGACAACTTAAAGCTTTTTTAAAACTCGACGAGCTACACAATTTCACTTCATCCTTCAATTAGTTCCATAGTTTGACACCAATAAGAGAAACGCAGTGATATATATAACGTTAGTTCTGGCTTTACATGTTTCAAAAACAAACATCCCTCATAAATTATAATTTCCTTCTCTTAACTTAAAGTTTTTCTGAATACAAACAGGAAGACTTTTGCTTTTAGCACGAAACATAACTTCCATTGTTTTTAAAAATACAATATCAGGACATTTTAATATACCAGATCCTACTTGATTGAAGATAACCAGTTTTATTTATTCCTCTAACAGCTTTTTTTTTTTTTTGGAGTTTAATTATAGGGTCTATGTTAGTTTTATACACATTGCCCCAAATTTCCACACAGTATAACATATGGCATTACAAGTGAACAATACAATATATGCAAACATTTCTTGTTTAACAAATCTCGAGTTTTATAAAGAATCACAACAGCCTTGGACATTTTATGTTTGATATATTCTATTTGTGGTTTCCAACAGAGTTTATGGTCAATAATCACTCCTAAAAAGGTTGTTTCATACATCCTTTCAATTTCAATTTAGAGGTTGAACAATTAAAATCATTATTGGTAGGAATCTTTACTATCTCACGATTCGATTCGGATTTTTGGGGCTATGATTTGATTCAAAATCGATTTTTGATTCAAATCGTTTGATTCATAATGATTTCTGCTTCAATCTATAGGTGTGCAAAGGATCCTCAAGATCTACTCCAGTCTAGCTGCTAATTGGTTAACCTAACCGCTAACCACGCTAGCCGCTAATCACAAACCCTAACCACTAATCGCGCTAATGGCGTGAGACTGCCGGTGGATTTGTTTTATTTTTTTAAAATCGATTTTAGGACATTTTAAATTAACTCTGAATCGTAGTACATGACAATCGCGATTTTTATATGAATCGATTTTTTTGCACAACCCTAAAAATCATAGTCATGGATGGATCTCTGAGGCATTCTGGAAGCAAATATAACAGTTTAAACCAAACAGTTTTATGATATTTATCATTATTGTTTTCTATCCCAGACCCCTGTTAGAAAAGAAACACCTGAATTAAACGTGTCCCAATACTTTTGTCCATATAGCATATGTTGATTCATGGTAGTGCAGTTAAAGAGGGCAGATTAAAATTCAACGCAGGGCCCATGCATAGAATTAACAGGGGCCCGGTGCTGTTCCATAGATCAGGCGTATATGGGGTAATACTCAATGAGACAGTCACAACTGCTGATGCTGCCAGGGGAGTGTCAGTAATTTACACCCCTAACGCCATCCTCCTGCACCACACACTCACACACAGCTCCAAATCATTATGTCGTGGTCTTTTCATAGGCTAAATTGGGGTCAAGACCATCATGGCTGAACAACAGAAATAAGCGTGTATGAGGCAGATGAGGAAAAAAAACAAAAACAACAGGAGACAAAGGTTTCCAACAAAGCTCAAAAATGGCGGCAGATGAAAACAAAGAATACGAGGAGACAAAGGGATCATTCAGAGATACGTGGTGCCATATGAGACGATAAAGAGCCAACAAATGTCACAAATGTTTATTGATATCAGAGGATGCACAAACACCTGTATGCACGTGCATGATCATGTCATAATGTACAGTAGGTCTGGAAGTGCAGTGATAAATCTGAGTAAAAAACGCCAAAAATTCCAGAAACTACACTATAAGGATAAAAGTATTGGAACATGCTGAATTCAGGCGTTTCTTTAACAAACGTCATAACATAGTTTTATATTGGGAAAAACTATCATTGCATTGGTTAGTTTTGTTTACGTTGTTATCTTTGCTTCCATTGATTTTGTTTTTTTTCCTACTTTTTACTTTCTTCTACTTTTTCTACTTTCTTCACATCTCACTTGAGAAGAAAAAGCTCCCATTAAACTTTAAAGAAATATTGATGTTTATAAATTATATGGACAAAAGTATTGGGACACGTTGAATTCAGGCGTTTCTTTAACAAATGTCATAACATAGTTTTATATTGGGAAAAACTATCATTGCATTGGTTATTTTGTTTAAATTGTTATCTTTATTTCCAGTGATTTTGGGTTTCTTTTTTTTGTTTTTTTTATCCATGACTATGATTTTTAATGTTCTAAATCTAAATTTCTAAAATATATTTCGTGCTCTGACTGTAAATAATAATTTTCTACCACAACTCACCACCTATTTCCTTCACATCTCACTTGGGAAGAAAAATCTCCGATTAAACTTTAAAGAAATATTGATGCTTACAAATTATATGGACAAAAGTATTGGGACACATTGACTTCAGGAGTTTTTTTCACAAATGACATAATTTAGTTTTATATTGGGAAAACTATCATTGCATTGCATTGGTTAGTTTTGTTTAAATTGTTATTTTTGTTTCCATTGATTTTGTTTTTTTATCCATGACTATGATTTTAAATGTTCTACCTTTAAATCACTAAAATATTTTTCATGCTCTGACTGTAAATAATAATTTTCTACCACAACTACCCATCTACTTTCTTCATATTTCCCATTAAACTTTAAAGAAATATTGATGCTTATAAATTATATGGACAAAAATATTGGGACACATCATGGCTACAGCTGTAAGATGTCCTGTTCATACTGATTTAAGATATCAACATTAATATTTCTTTTGTTTTAGGGCAAAAAATGTAAAACTGCTGTATGACAGTGCTTACATTTACAAACTGTCCTTAAACAAAAAATGGCTAACATGAACATCCATGAACAACCTGAAATGTCTTAAGAAAAATAAGAGTAATTTTAACAATATACTGCTTTTTACTAAATGTTTTAGTAAAAAGAATATTGTTAAAATTGCACTTATATTTCCTCAGACATTTCAGATTGCTCATGATTGTCCATATTTTTCACATTATTTTAGAGGACATTTTATAATTGGGTGCTTCTATGAAACTGGGTTCATTTTAGTATCTGGCACTTTGCCAGCTTTTTAGACCCAATAATAAAAAAGAAATTTAGACACATTTCCCCCTAGGATGTACCTAATGATGACCTCAGATAAATGTAAAAAAAAAAAAAAATGAAATTATACTCTTGCTCTGAGCCATCCCAAAATTAATACATTTTTAATCAAATATTTGGGCCAAAAATAGGACCAAAATTAGGACAGGAAAAGCTACCTAGGTGTCAGTGCATTTGATCTGGAAAACATGGCTGTAAATGGTCTTATATACCGCTATAAATAAAGACACTGTGTTAAATTTGATGATCCTAGCGGTTTTTCTAATACGGACATGAAGGGTTTTTTGAATCTCAGTCTCATTCCGGGTTTTGTGTGTAACCCATCGTGTCCACTGGTGTTACATGCAGAACCTGCCCATTTAAACACAAATAAATTGCGAGTGATTTTGCCACAGTGTATTCTATTTGAAAAAATAGTTCTCAGCTGCATTTGAATTGAGTTTTTATTCAGAAATTCAGATCTGCACTGTGTCTTTTAAGCTTAAAGTTTGTATCTGTTTTATCTGTTGTTTTTTCTTCTTTTCCTTTTTTTTTCTCATGCCTATACTTTTCATTATGTCCCTGCCGTAATGCTATTAATGTTTTATGTAAAGCACTTTGAATTGTCCTGTACATGAAATCTGCTATAGAAATAAACCTGCCTTGCCTTGCAGTGTTTTATCTGAAAAATAGTTTCTCTTTTATCTCAGTAAATATTTATTTTTAAAATAGACCCAAAGCACATCCAAACTTGCTTCATAACATTAGTCTACATCTGGTTTGAATTTTTAGCCCCCTGTCCTGTTTTTATGGAGCAGTTTCATAGAAGCACCCAAATGCAAAATGTCTCATAAAATGTCTTCCTTTTCCAATTTTAAAATGGTAAATATGGTTGAACTTCCAGACAACACTCACCTCAGTATGGTCGAGCTTTTTACCCCAAAGAATATAATAATCACCGAGAATTCAAGTAGTAACTATAGTTGAATTACTAGCTTTTGTAAAGGGCAGTAAATGATGACGTTTGAGTTGATTTTGCAGTTTAATTACATAACATAAATAAATAACTAATAACAATAAGGAACATGCTCCTCCCCAATGCTGTTAAAAGGTGATTATGTTTTTTTTTTTTTCTGACCATTAGGGAGTTTTAACCAAAAAAGGCCAAAACTAATAAATACTTGTATTTGTAGTAGTACATCCATTGTTAATACTTGTATTTGTAGTAGTAGTACATCTACTGTTAGTACTTGTATTTGTAGTAGTAGTACATCCACTGTTAATACTTGTATTTGTAGTAGTAGTACATCCACTGTTAACACTTGTATTTGTAGTAGTAGTACATCCACTGTTAGTACTTGTATTTGTAGTAGTAGTACATTCACTGTTAATACTTGTATTTGTAGTAGTAGTACATTCACAGTTAATACTTGTATTTGTAGTAGTAGTACATCCACTGTTAATACTTGTATTTGTAGTAGTAGTACATCTACTGTTAGTACTTGTATTTGTAGTAGTAGTACATTCACAGTTAATACTTGTATTTGTAGTAGAAGTACATTCACAGTTAATACTTGTATTTGTACTGTTGTACATCCACAGTTAATACTTGTATTTGTAGTAGTAGTACATCTACTGTTAATACTTGTATTTGTAGTAGTAGTAGTAGTACATTCACAGTTAATACTTGTATTTGTAGTAGTAGTACATTCACAGTTAATACTTGTATTTGTAGTAGTAGTACATTCACAGTTAATACTTGTATTTGTAGTAGTAGTATATCCACTGTTAGTACTTGTATTTGTAGTAGTAGTACATCCACTGTTAATACTTGTGTTTGTAGTAGTAGTACATCCACAGTTAGTACTTGTATTTGTAGTAGTAGTACATTCACAGTTAATACTTGTATTTGTAGTAGTAGTACATCTACTGTTAGTACTTGTATTTGTAGTAGTAGTACATCCACTGTTAATACTTGTATTTGTAGTAGTAGTACATCCACTGTTAACACTTGTATTTGTAGTAGTACTACATCCACTGTTAGTACTTGTATTTGTAGTAGTAGTACATCCACTGTTAGTACTTGTATTTGTAGTAGTAGTACATTCACTGTTAATACTTGTATTTGTAGTAGTAGTACATTCACAGTTAATACTTGTATTTGTAGTAGTAGTACATCCACTGTTAATACTTGTATTTGTAGTAGTAGTACATCTACTGTTAGTACTTGTATTTGTAGTAGTAGTACATTCACAGTTAATACTTGTATTTGTAGTAGAAGTACATTCACAGTTAATACTTGTATTTGTACTGTTGTACATCCACAGTTAATACTTGTATTTGTAGTAGTAGTACATCTACTGTTAATACTTGTATTTGTAGTAGTAGTAGTAGTACATTCACAGTTAATACTTGTATTTGTAGTAGTAGTACATTCACAGTTAATACTTGTATTTGTAGTAGTAGTACATTCACAGTTAATACTTGTATTTGTAGTAGTAGTACATCCACTGTTAATACTTGTATTTGTAGTAGTAGTATATCCACTGTTAGTACTTGTATTTGTAGTAGTAGTACATCCACTGTTAATACTTGTGTTTGTAGTAGTAGTACATCCACAGTTAGTACTTGTATTTGTAGTAGTAGTACATCCACAGTTAATACTTGTATTTGTAGTAGTAGTACATCCACTGTTAGTACTTGTATTTGTAATAGTAGTACATCCACAGTTAATACTTGTATTTGTAGTAGTAGTACATCCACTGTTAGTACTTGTATTTGTAATAGTAGTACATCCACAGTTAATACTTGTATTTGTAGTAGTAGTACATTCACAGTTAATACTTGTATTTGTAGTAGTAGTATATCCACTGTTAGTACTTGTATTTGTAGTAGTAGTACATCCACTGTTAATATTTGTGTTTGTAGTAGTAGTACATCCACAGTTAGTACTTGTATTTGTAGTAGTAGTACATCCACTGTTAATACTTGTGTTTGTAGTAGTAGTACATCCACAGTTAGTACTTGTATTTGTAGTAGTAGTACATCCACAGTTAATACTTGTATTTGTAGTAGTAGTACATCCACTGTTAGTACTTGTATTTGTAATAGTAGTACATCCACAGTTAATACTTGTATTTGTAGTAGTAGTACATCCACTGTTAGTACTTGTATTTGTAATAGTAGTACATCCACAGTTAATACTTGTATTTGTAGTAGTAGTACATCCACTGTTAGTACTTGTATTTGTAATAGTAGTACATCCACAGTTAATACTTGTATTTGTAGTAGTAGTACATCCACTGTTAGTACTTGTATTTGTAATAGTAGTACATCCACAGTTAATACTTGTATTTGTAGTAGTAGTATTAACAGTCATGGACCTTTGTTGTGGTTTTTAGTAATTCTACTAACACCAGCTGATCTACTTTTGACAGTTCTACTTCAGTTATCTGTGCATCCATTGCATCCATGTGTCTCCCCTACTCCCCCCCCTTCTCCCCCAGTCTCTCTCTCTCTCTCTCTCTCTCTCTTTCACCCATCTGGTCCTGTCAGTCGTCCATCCTCCACAGTCAGGGTCTGCTCCAGGTTTCTGCTGTTAAAGGAACTTCTTCCTTCCACTGTTTCCAGTCACAAGTGTTTACTCCTGTGGGATTCTGTTGGCTTTGATCTGATTTCAACCGGCTCAATATGTAAAGTGTCATGAGATAATTTTTGTTGTGATTTGCCACTACATAAATAAAATTTGATTGATGATTGATGGATAAACCAAATCAGTAAAACTGTCTCAGAGACAAACTAAGTCAATGACAATAATTAAAAGGAAAAAAAAGTCAAAACAAACAAAACAAACTATGACATGTCTGTTGAACACTGAGTCTAGTTTGACATTTGTTGACGTGTCCTTACCTTAACTTTTTCGCGTCTTAAGCAGCAGAAGAGACAGTTTTCGTCAAAGGACCAGTCAGACACTTCCTCTGGCTCGCAATCTGGATGAGACGTGGAAACAAAGAAGAGCAGAGTGAGTGTTCAAAGTATGGGAACCCAAAGTTTCACTCCTGCACATTTCAGTTTCTCATAAAACAAAATGTGTAGGCAGGACTGTATTAGTTGTTTCTGTTGTTCTGTGTGCTTTTCTGATTGCATTTGTCCTCATCCAGCTGTAATATGCACATGTAGGTTTGCATTTTTAAAACAACAGTAATGAGGCGTAGATGTATCAACAGAGAAATCCCATTACACCGTCTGTTTTCATTTAACATCCAGTCAAGCCTGCAGAGAGTGACAGCTGAGGGGCCGCAAAGCGCACAAAGAGAGCATTATAATGATTCACTTTTAATTACAAACGATGATTAAATTAAAGCGATGACTAACTTGATATGTCAAGTACGCCACGTAAAAATTAACCGCATTTGTGATTGACAGATGAGCTCAGTTTGACTTGTGTACTTGTGTACGCCATCGCCTCGATGCTCCGACAAACGCCGCACCAAGGTCTCGGTGTGTATGTGTACATGTAAACACACCAGTGTCTGTGATGTGTTCACACAACATTTGTTTATATGATATTTATATGTATGCATGGACAGATGAAAGTATGTCTCCAGCATTTCTTACTGACTTCTTGGATAAATACAATGAAATACAATGAAAACCAAAAAAAGGCAAACTGTAAAGTCTTCAGTACTTCATTCTAACATGATAGAAAAGAAGAGAACCTGACCAGAACGGAAATACTGCCTTCAGTGCATCAAAAAATAATGCAACACATAAGAAGGAGAAGAAGAAGGAGGAGCAGAAGAAAAAGAAGGAGAAGAAGGAGCAGAAGAAAAAGAAGAAGAAGGAGGAGAAGGAGAAAAAGAAGGAGAAGAAGAAGAAGAAGGAAAAGAACAAAAGAAGGAGAAGAAGGAGCTGAAGAAAAAGAAGAAGGAGGAGAAGGAGAAAAAGAAAGAGAAGAAGAAGGAGGAGAAGGAAAAGAAGAAAAAGAAGAAGTAGGAGGAGAAGGAAAAGAAGAAGAAGGAAGAAGAGGAGAAGGAAAAGAAGAAAAAGAAGAAAAGGAAGAAGAAGAAGGAGGAGGAGGAGTAAGAGGAGAAGGAAAGGAAGAAGAAGAAGAAGAAGAAGAAGAAGGAGGAGGAGGAAAAGAAGAAGAAGAAAAGGAAGAAAATGAAGGAGGAGGAGGAGTCTAACACATCTTCAATGCTCCAGTACTGATATTTTACAGCTTCCTGTTCATTATATTAGATCCATTTAACACATTTAACAGATTCTGTGTGTTTTTCTGATCCTGACGGGTCCTGGACCGTCGTCCTGACTGCACCCACTTCCATTCAGGATAAAGGGGCGGGGGGAGGTGTCACTGTCACAAACAATGGGCCAAGGTTTCCTGTAAAACATCACTGTTACATAACAAAACTAATGGGGTTTATCTGCAGTGGGACAAGTGTTCAAATACTTTACTTCAGATAAAATACGGAGGTTAAAGGAAACATCTTCCAGTCAAATGGTTCCTGTTGGTGTTGGATTATTATGTGTCCTTTTGCCGCTTTGTTTATGTGTAAGTTGCATTTTACTGCTGTCAGTGTTTTCTGGTTATTATTATTATTATTATTATTAAATGGATTTTCATTGTTTATGTGACAGTGATAATAAAGGTCTATTCTATTCTATTCTATTCTATTCTATTCTATTCTGGGTCACTGCTTTAATCCCATTGGTCAGTTAACACATAGATGTATATGATTGGTTGTTTCTTTGTGGTTTTGTGTCTAATACCTTCTATAAAGGCGGTTCTATACAGGTTTAGGTGGTTGTGAGTGTTCCAATGACCCTGATGCTGCTGAAACGTGTTCAGTTATAATGAAGCCATGGTATTATACGACTACATATGGAGTGTTTTTTCCTCCTTTTCATGCACGTTGGAGGTAGATGAAGTTGTGCCACCACAGTCTTCTACTGTCACTGCAGTAAAACGCCTCAGCGGCGCAGACTCTAACATGCCTATAATTGTCTTCCTTCTAAACCACGTATGAGCTGTAGGCATGGAGATTCTGACGCGAATAACAGGAGACGTAATCCGGTTCAAAACCTTCACTAAAACAAAAAAGTTAATTTATACTGAGTCACACGCTAGAAAACCTATAAGTTCACAAGTTCAATAAGCTCTGTGTCTTCGTGCGGCGCTGAGAAGTCACATGACACACTTTCTGTGAAGGTGCAGTGAGTGACAATACAGAAAATCCAGCATTTTCAAGTTTACACAAAACTTCAAATTTACTGCAGAACATAAACTTTAAATAAACAATGAATTTCTACTGCTATTCAAAATAAAGTTGTAGCTAAATATTACTTTTTGCTTTTGGCTCATACAGTTGCCTTTCAAGGAGTTTTAAAGATTTTCTTTAGTTTAAGAGGGAGGAGTTTAGCAAACCTAATCAATACAGGAACTCTTCATCCTTCAGTTTATCAAAAGAGTTTAGGTGATTAGTGGTTTTCAATCTAAAAAGCATCTAAAGCTGTCAGACAAAAAGAGTAAAAAGTGGAATATTTACTTCTGGAATGTAATGGAGTACAAGTATGAAGCTACTTAAGATGAAAATACTCAAGTCAAGAACAACTACCAACTACCATCAACTACATGAAAAAGAAGATCCAGGTCCATTCCATCACTGACTTTAAGATGAACAAACCGTGGACCTGATTTTCCTGTACACAGGCAGTCTGTCGAGTTAAATAAAAAGCCTGGACAAAAAAGTAACATCCTAGATTTAACTAAGCAAATAGTTCAGATCCTTCATGGGTAAGTACTGCAGTGGTTAAGAATGTTTCAGCTGTAACAGGTTATTTAACCCTTGTATGGTCTTTGGGTCTGTGGGACCTGTTTTAATTTTTTATTAAAAGAAAAATGATGAGTAATTATTTTTTAATGAATTTTTTCCTCTCATATCTTGATTACATTGCATTTTACTAAAAAAAAACAACTAAAGCAAGTAGCATTTTAATTCATAAATCAAAATCAGAATTGCCTTTATTGTCATTTGACAACACAGGGTACATCAAAAGAAAAAAAAAAAGAAAAAAATGTGATCTAGCAAAGGCAAAAGGCAAATATTAAACATATATGCTTTTTATGTTGCTTGTAATTGGGATGAAGTCAACATCTGTTGAGTATTTTAACATAAAATTGTTTGATTATGTGGAATTAAAAACCCACAAATGCAGCGGGTCCACCACACCCATGAACACTGACTGAATAACAGAAATCTGAACACCACACAAGGGTTAACTCGAACAGATGCAGTAAGTGTCCTTTCATGTCTTTAACGTCATAAAGATTGGATGACACCAGGACTGATCAGGATCATCAGACTTGTGACAGAATGAGACATTATTTTCACACATGGATTAGCCTCCATAAAGTCCAGACTCTAATTTGGAGGTGATGAAGACCTGATGCAGTGGTCCAATTCTCCACCATCAATAATCAAAAACTAGAAAAGCTCTCAGAGAGCGCAGACCTCCGCCAAGGCAGATCAGTGCCCCCCCTCCCGATCACCACCAAAATGTAATAATTTTTTTCTTGTGCCAGTATCAACATTTCCTGAAAATTCAATCAAAATCCTTCCATAACTTTTTGAGTTATCTTACTAACAGACAAACAAACAAGCAAACAAACAAACCTCGATGAAAACATAAAATAAAACAGAAAAGCACTCGGAGAGTGCAGACCTCCGCCAAGGCATATCAAGCCCCCCCCGATCACCACCAAAATTTCATCATTTGTTCCTTGTACCAGTATCAACATGTCCTGAAAATTCCATCAAAATCCTTCCATAACTTTTTGAGTTATTTTACTAACAGACAAAGAAACAGACAGACAGACAAACCCCAATGATAACATAACCTCCGCCGTTACACTTGGCGGAGGTAATAATTCATTATTAAACAAATAATTAATGCAACTATGGATGGAAAAAATATTATGAACCTTGTTGTGTCACTACATAATCATTATGTGGCAAAAAAGATGTCACAGTGAATGTCTGCCATCATCACAACCAAAGGTGGTGCAGTCAAATATTGCATGTGTGACTTTTTTTTGGCCTGACAGTGTATGATCCTCTGCTTATAGAGCTTATACAGGTCTCCATGTGAATGAGTAGCCTTCATCTTCCAGAATGTAAATGCTTTTACCAATATAACACCTTCTGAACAAAGAAGAGAGACAGTGCTCGACTGGGGTATAGATGAGCTGTTGCCATGGTGCTTCCATTCCTGTAAAAACATGAAGACTGAAACCTCCGAGACATCGAGTGAGAGACATTTACTTTGAAAGAGAGGAAGGAATGAGAAGAGGAGGCAAGAAGAAAGGAGAATGTATTACACACCGAAGGAAAAAGGAAAAGCAGAGTCAGCTCTGCAGAGAAAAAAAGAGGACACGCAGAAACACAAGACCAAAATCAATACAGTGAGACCATAGATATGTCAGATCAGAACCTCGTATTTCTAAAATGTCACCTTTTGTGAAGTCAAGAAAAGCAGCTGAAGCTGAGCTGAAACTGTTTCAGGACGGAGGAACATTTATAAAAAGTGAAAATCAGCAAATGTTAAGACACAAGGGATTCTATCATCAGCAGTAAAGTCCTAACCCCCCCACCCACCAACACACTGGATCTGTGTTACACAAAGTAATTTAACCTGCCTGTCTGTGTTTCCTGACCAGATAAACCAAATCTATTTCACTTAAATTTAGAGATAGAATCCAAAGTATCATCTCACACAGGAAGCATCAGTACAAGTCAGTCAAAATCAAATATGCAGCACCACCCGGCTCCTCCAGACCGGGATGGAGGATGGGTTTAGTGTTTTATTAAAGCAGTATTTAAGGGTGGTTCTGCTGCTGTAATCAATTAGTTCTGCACATTGAAAACTCAGAATTACAGGTCAGTGTTTGGAAAACAGCAAATGCATGGTTTATTAAAATGTACCTCGTCCTCTGTGACTAAAGATGTCTCTTCTGTTTGTCTCCATCTTATTACTTCAACACAATGTAAATGTCATGTAAATCTTAGTTCACCATGCTGCATTCAGGTGTTGAGGTAAATTACTAACACGTTCGATGTCTAAATAGGGAGTTAATGTCCTTTTATGCAAAACCAAGAGAATGGAAACAGAACCAATACTGGCTCTAAATTCATGTTGAGAAGCTTCTAGTGTTATCCACAGCTTATATGAACAGTGACATCACCCATCGCCATGTTTTACGGTTTTATGGATACATCACCATCAAATCACCAAACACACCATCAAGCCAAGTTTATGTTTATGTTTAAGTTTATGCATTTGGCAGATTTTTTCCAAAGTGACTTACAGGGGAAAACCAATCAAATCACTCAATCAATCAAATTTTATTTATATAGCGCCAGATCCCAACAAAAAACTTATCTCATGACACTTTATATATAGAGTTGGTCAAAACCAGACTCTGAGCCAATTTACAGAAACCCAACAGAATCCTCCAGGAGCAAACACTTGTGATTGGTGACAGTGGCTAAGTTACCACTTAGCGTTGCGTTTGATAACAGCAACACTGATCACAGCTACGTGAGCTAATTAGCAAGGTCATTATCGTGAACGAAAACTAACAAAATGACAAAAACTAGATGTGAAAAAACATTTTCTGAAATAAATAAAAACTATAATTAAAAGAAAAAACGATAACTAACTGAAACTGTATCATGTGCTTACAAAACTAACTAAAACTAGTGCGGGGTAGCGATTAAATTTTTAAATCGTGATTAATCGCTTGGATTTCTGCGATTAATCACGATTAATCGCATAGCTATAGGGGGGGTGGTTGCCGGCATCAACAGCGTGTATTGCCTTTCAGTGATATTTCAGACTTGAAGTACTCCAGTGATAAAAAATAATTCCACATTGCAGTGCTTCCAAACAACTGTGTCCTTCTCAACACCGCCATCTGAAGACATTTAAAATGAAAATGTCCATGGAACAGACCGGGACTTTTCTCCATGTTTATGTCCACACCAGTGTATTTCCAGTTGGGAGTGATTGACAGGAGTCTTAAGCCCACTAATAAGTACTAATACTAATAAGCTCAATAATATGTGATGTTCAGTTGTTAAAAGCAAGCAAAGGGGGCCGTCTAGTGGTCGGAATAAATTTCACTAACGTATGTTTTGTACTTGCGGTGTTCCTGTAGCCAGTTCGGACATAAGAAGGAACTAACAGACACGTTTCTTTCACTCTGTTTGTATGGCCCCAAAAACGTTTGCCTGTGAGTATTTTATATTCAGTTGTTGTAAGAATGAATAGTATAAAATATCTCTGATGTGAACCTTTCTTGCTGGATAAAAAGACGTAAATCTTAAGTTAATCTGTAAATGCTAATCGTTAGCATGTCTATGGATTTTCCCATTCAAGTTAGCATCGAGCTAGCGATCTTTTTCCCATTCATTTAAATGTATAATGCCATGTAAATGTACTAAGGCAATGAACAGAACTGAGACATATTTTGTATGTATGTTGCAGTTTTACAGTGAGTCTCAAGTAAAAAATTTGGAGAGAAGTTTTTGGCGTCCAGCTTTTCTTGGGAAACCTGCTGTCTATCTGCCGAGCTAATCGCTAGACGCACACAAGCAGGGGCAGAAGAATATGAGTTATAATAAAGCGGCATTAACATGAGATAAAAAAAATTGTCTGTGTTATTTAATGAATGTGTTAACGCGGTAATAACGCGTTAACTTGCCCAGGCCCTAACTAAAACATATTAAAATTATGGGTAAAATTCCCTTCATTTTTGTCTTTGTCAATGTCGGATTGGTATGAAATCGATTTATTTTGCTCAAGCAATTTTAGCTGGCAGCGCCCCCCCTCGCTTTTCCAGCCCCCACTGGACACGTTTCAGCCCCAGAGTTCTCCTCTTGGTCTTCTATACACCTGATACCTTCCTTGACACATTACCGCTACCTGTGGACTAATGGTACAGAGTATTAACAGAAATACGGATCACGTTAACATGGCACAAAGCCTTTAAAGGTGCCTTCAGTCTGCTGGGAGTACGTCGAATGCAGCTGCTGTTAACTTTTTCAAACACTCAGAAAAATACTGTCTGATCCTTTATGAACAAATGCATCTTCTGCCATTATTGCAAATCACAAGAGGAACCGTACCAGGTCTGCTAGGAAACACAGAGCATTAGCTTCCTCCTGAGACGTTTACGTGTATGTGTGTAGACGTGACTGTGTTCATCGCAATACAGATGGTCTTCGGCTCTTCCACTCCTCTGAGACGACAGATAAGTGGACAGTCTATTACTTTGTCTGTCTGTCTGCCTGTCTATCATTCTGTCTCTGTCTGTAGCTGTGATGAAAGGTCAAAGGTCAGCTGTGCTTGAACCCCGCGGTTGTGCCACTTACAATATCCCTGGGAAGTCGCCAATTAGCTCCTGTCCCACTGCTAACGTGACCCCCCCCCCCCCGCCCTTACAGTGGTCATGTGTGTGCATGCATGTGTGTGTGTGAGAATTGTCGAGCATCGGGGAGACGCCGCCGCCGTTTGCATCACTGTATCAGGCAGTGAGATGCAGCTTAATAAGTAAACCATTCAGCCACTGCTTTTAAATCCCATTGTTGCTTCCAATATGACAGTTCAGCCATATTTCTAGAAGTGATTTTCCAAAGGTCTGACATCAATATATAAAATCCAAGGATTGATTGTTTTCCTGTGGATGAATAAAGCGTTTCTTCACTAAAGGAGGCTCTTATTGGCTTTTGATGGTCATGCATTCTATCGCTTTGGTATCACGTCTTACAACATGGCAGATGAGTGTGGTTTCCTTCTACTCTAAGCACTAAAAAGAAGTAAACAACAAGTAAAAAAGGAATAAAAGTGCAGAAGAACCTTACAGTACAAGTTTAATTTATTCCATGACTGAGCTCATTTTGCGATTTACTTGTTTTATGAATCAATTTTCCATATTAAAATGAATTGAAATATAATTAATAAGGGCTGCACGATATTGGGAAAAAACTGACATTGCAATTTTTTTAACCCTGTGATATGAAAAAATACTCAGGAGGATTTAATAGCTGTGTGGTGCTGATGCAAATGGTCAAACAAATTAGTTGTGATACCTCACGTTCAGAACATGCGTTTCAGTTTCATCCTTCTTGTAGCCGAAATAATTCCAGATAACCGACGTTGCTTTTCTTTTTGGCACCAAGTCTTTGTTTTCGGTGATTTTCTCTTGTTTGCTGCTCATTTTTCACTGTTGTTACCCGCGACTCACTCCATGTGCAGAGGTGTGGTCTGCTTCGGCGAGCTGATTAAGAACGATTGTGATTGGTGGATCGCTGTGCACAGTGTGTGTCAGGTACCCAGGTTGAAGTTAGATGAGAACATGTTGAGTTCATCTGCCTCCTACACTGCAGGACCTGCGATGTGACTATTGCTCACACGTACAGTACATCGTGACGATGATGCTCAAACGGTATATTGTGCAGGTCTATAATTAATCCATTCCAGCCCCAAAAACCACCTAAAACCCTATTTTAAGGGTTTTTAAAAGAGAAAAACTACATTTAGAAAGAAAATAACAATCATAAATACAACTATTACAGCTATTATTATCTCTATCTGTGGAAATAAAACAAATATCAAACATAATTCAGTTAAAAAAAAAGATATAAAGAATTGATTCTTGAGAGGTACAGTATTAATAATGACAATGAGGGCTGTTTGTTTATGGATAATCTTGTATTGATAAATATCCTGTAATTATTGAAGAAAATTGTTGAATTGTTGAGTCTGTATGACTGTACTGCCATGATCATATTGTTGTGTATAATTCAATTACTGCATTACACATTTGTTGTGGCTGAATGCTAAAATTAGGAAAATAGTATTGTTTGATTCTTGTATTAAGTTAATGATAAAGGTGTAAAAGCACTTGAGGGGTAGGATTAAATAAGTTTATACTTTCTCCTACTCCTTTTTGAACATGCAAAATTCAGCTTTGCACAGACATTAAGATAGATTCTATTTATTTATGTTATTTTGTTTTTGTCTTAATCTGCTTTGTTTTGTTTTATTTTCTTTGCATGTTCAAAATAAATAAATAAATAAATAAAAATAAAATATCTATCTATCTATCTATCTATCTATCTATCTATCTATCTATCTATCTATCTATCTATCTATCTATCTATCTATCTATCTATCTATCTATCTATCTATCTATCTATCTATCTATCTATCTATCTATCTATCTATCTGTGAATCAGAGTTTAGATGGAGTTTTGTTTCAGTTGGTCTTCTGGTGGACCCCGCTGGTGCATATTGATTTAATTAGATGGATATTCGTTAGTTGATTATTTGTTAGTTGTCAGTGTCTGTTCCCTGACGTGGGGTTTTTACATCACAAACCAACTAGCAACAGTTCGCACGGCTGAGGTAGAAATGCTTTGAAACACATCTTTACTTTGCTACTTATCATGACTTGGATATGGAGATTTTTGGGGAAGAGCGCATATCTCAAGGCGGACTGTAAGACAGTTAAATTATTTGAAAGGCATAACCATCAGTGTATTTTACATTAATCACAGCATGCACGGCTGTATTTCAACAAGAATATGAGCGGAATATTCATTTATGTAAACAACTCGGTGGGAATGTTGTCTTTTTCAGGATAAGGACAAAAGAAGAGAAGGAAACAGAATATTTTGTGCTTGTAAACATAGTCAGTGCTTCCTTTTGTGAGATAAAAAAGAAACCTGGATGACACATCTGGATTTCTGCTGCATAAACATTATGTTTCTCAGTCGAGGAGACGCGTCTCAATACCGACGAGATTATCATATGTGAGCAGGCACAGGAATTACTGCTGTTTACAGAAAAGCTCAATACAAAAACTGATGTATAAACTGAAATACTGCAGTTTTTACAGGATTTGTGCACAACGTTTTTGTGTTTTCTTAACCCATAAAGATCCAAACATCCACTGGTGACCAAAAGCATCTACTGATCTAAATGTTGACTACCTAATGATGCAAAAATCTTATAAATACATGTAAATAATTGGTGTAAAATACAGTTTAACTCAATTATTCACAGGATAAAATGTACAAAACTTGCAAAATGAGAATAAAATGAGCAAAATACTTGAAAAATAAGGAAAAAGTTAACCAAAAAACCTTGAAATATGGCAGAAAAGTGAACATATCCTTCTAAAGCGAGGAGAACATGAGCAAAATACTTGAAAAATTAGCAGAGTTCATTATTTCATACCATCCAGAACCCTGTATTTAATCTGTTAACCCTCAGAAACCAAAAGCATCTACTGATCTAAACTATTTAATTCCTGTTGATCCAAAAATTCTATAAATACATGTAAATAATTGGTGTAAAATACAGTTTAACTCAATTATTCACAGGATAAAATGTACAAAATTTGCAAAATGAGAATAAAATGAGCAAAATACTTGAAAAATAAAGAAAAAGTTAACCAAAAAACCTTGAAATATGGCATAAAAGTGAACATATCCTTCTAAAGCGAGGAGAACATGAGCAAAATACTTGAAAAATTAGCAGAGTTCATTATTTCATACCGTCCAGAACCCTGTATTTAATCTGTTAACCCTCAGAAACCAAAAGCATCTACTGATCTAAACTATTTAATTCCTGTTGATCCACTAATCCTATTAAAACATTTAAATAATTGGTGTAAAATACAGTATGTCATCTTTTCATGGTGATCAGATATGACCCATTTGGACGTTCAGAGGCTCTGTAGTTACCATGAAAACACTGTCATCTTCCACAACATTGATTCACCAGTAAAACCCATGGAGTTGGATCAATGACAGTGGATGGACACACTTGTTCTTACATTCAGTTATTGATATCTTTGCTGAAAATTTCACTGCCTTTTCACACTTTCTTTGTTTTGATACAATAATCTTCGAATTTACTTTGGAGTTGGAGAGTTTGCACGAGCATTTATATTAGGTATAGGAAATTAAATATTGAAAAATACATAATTTGCAGAGAAAATTTCAAAATACAGAGGATAAATGCTGCAATAAATGAAGATAAATCACTTAAGAAAGGTTAAAAAGAGAGACAGCTTTATTTGGGGAACTGCCACAAAAGTAGCACTGGGACTTTAAGGGTTAAAATAAAACAGACAATCTCATGTTAATGTCTCAGGTACCGTTTTATCCTCCTTAAGAAAAAAAGATCTTTAGAACATTTTTTCAATTTAGCAAACATTTACATCGTGTTCAGTCTAGAATTGTCATGTATTAGATGTTAAAGTATGTATTTAAGACGCTGCACATTTCTGTGATGACACCTAGAAAACATACATCTGTCAAAGGCTTTTTTAATAAAAAATTACCACAAGGGATTATGGGAAATGTAGGAAATGACTATGGATAAGAAATGACAATAAAAGCCCTCAGAGACAAAACTATTTATGGTTCAAACCTGTATATATGTATTTTTTTTTCTTTAACCAAAGTGGTGCATGTGGAGCCAGTGTGACTATACTTTCATGTCATATATTTAGGAAATCTTGTTGTTTGTCTGACTGATAAAATCTGGACATACAGGTTTTACCGTCTGCAGCTCCACGTAAGAGAGAGTGTGTGCATCTATAAGTCTAATGCATGAGTGAAAATGACGTACATGAGCCAGAAATATTCTAAAAATGCCTTAAGTTGGTGGGGGAGGGGGTCACATGACTCCAGGACGCCATGCTGACCTCATTTCTCCACGATAAGAGAAGAGAGACAGAGAGAAGGAAAAGCAAGCATGAGCTGGGTCTTTAGGTAATACAGTTTGTCTTCATTTACATCTAATTTTTTGGCATCGGTGACTGAAGTCCTCCTTTTTAAACTTTTATTTGACTTTTATTCACAGTGCTGGTACATGAGCACCCACTTCATAGGAAGAAAACTGTAATTCCCTTAACCCTTAGGGATATGAGCCTATTTTGGCTGTTTTTGAGTGCTTTTGATTTTGCCTTTATATACTATATAGAAACGTTTACTATACCCATGTTTGGTATCTTTTTTTTTCCAGCACAGCTTCATCTATCTCATCTGTCTATTATTTTTTTCACTTTTACCTACTATATCAACACAAAACGCCAAAAAACACACAAAAATATAAAATCTGATTTGAAAAATGTATAGAATTTATTGCATAAATAACACAAAGATGCTTAATGAACCTTTTCAAAGATTTTAAAAGTGAATATTGGTTCCAAATATTAGGTATATAAAATTTAAATTGTATTAAATCAAAACTAAACTCAAATATTTGAAATACCTGACATGAAAGCATATCTTTATATAGGTGTTTTCTCATCAGCCATGACCGCAGACCCTTTAAGGGTTAATTTAGTCTTATTTTAGATATTTTAGACAGGCCTTTACAGAATTTGTCTTCAAACTTGCTTGTTTTGGGTTTATTTCAGTGGTAGCGGTGATTATGAAGATTATTTCATGTCAGTCTACTTCTAGAATAATTAAGCCGGTGTCGTTTTAAGCCTTCATGTGCAAACACCTCTAAACAAATAACACACTGGATATTCCTCAGTACTTTTTGCAGTGCATATAAATCAGGCATTATTAGAACCAGCACTGCCTTGAATTTCTCAGTAAACTCAGTATCGTACCAACAGGAGTCGGAGCTGGAATACTTATTCTATTTGGTAGCAACCAGGATAAGGCTGCTTTTTTAAGGCTGGTACCAAGGCACAAAATCATCTGAAAGAGTGAGTTTTTAATTTTGTTTCAGAAACTCACTCACTAAAATCCAGTTTTTTCATTCAGCTTTGTGAGTTGCACACAAAACAAACATTTGGATAGAGCTTATCTTTACTCATTTATTCACAATATAATAATGTGACCTTTTTATGCACTAGCAAACGCAAATAAAGTCCTTAAAAAATCCCCATATCAGTGCTTCACAACCATCTGGTTCATCAACTCCACTATTTTCTTGTCAGCCTCATCAAACAAATTAAAACTAGAAAAGCACTCAGAGAGTGCAGACCTCCGCCAAGGCAGATCAACCCCCCCACCCCACCCAGCATTACTTCATTTGTTCCTGAGGGACAAATAAAGTAATGCAGGAAGTAGTCAATAATATACGAAGAAATACAACTATAGTAGACAATGAAAACACACTTGATATACTAAAACTATATAAAGTATACACAATACACACTGCTGTTGTCAAAAAGAGAATAATTATGTCATTCAACAACAAGGAAAACATTCAGAGAGCAGAGACGTCCACCAAGGCTGATCAGCCCCCCCAATTTTGGTCCTATTTTTGGCCCCAATATTTCATTAAAAAAATCATTAATTTTGGGATGACTCAGAGCAAGAGTAGAATTTCTTTGCATTTATCTGAGGTCATCATTAGGTACATCCTGGGGGAAAATCTGTCTAAATTTCTCTTTTATTATTGGGTGTAAAAAGCTGGTAAAGTGCCAGATACCAAAATGAACCCAGTTTCATAGAAGCACCCAATTGGAAATGAATCTGATCAGCAGTTTCACCGGAGAAGATGTTCCAAGAAATTACTGACGACGACAACAGCGCCTTCAACAGTAGCTCATGACAAATCAGCTGGAGAGCTAAAAGGAGCATCCGTGGTGTTGGCGACGCCATGAGCTAAAGTTTACTTTTGTTGAAAAAGGCAACATGCAGACCGAACTGACTGGTTTGACTAGTTTTCCACTGTGAGCTGAGCAGACTTTTTCTGCTTCAGAAACCTCCATCTTCATACTTAAACCAACATAAAAAAAACCTTCAGAAGGACCTGTCTGTGGGGTTTTCCACCCTTCTGCTCCTTTAAGTGGCATAAATCAGGTTTTATCATCTTGGTATAAATTAAACATGAACATATGAATTAATGATATTGTATATTTTCAGCAGCTTTGGTGTTGCTGTCAGTTTTGTAGATGTGTTCGTACAGTGTCTGTATGATGGACAAATGCTGTTTTGTTATTGTTTTGTTGTTCAGTTAAATAGAATACACATAGGTTATGTATTAGTACATGTATACAGGGTGGGGAAGCAAAATTTACAATATTTTGAGGCAGGGATTGAAAGACAGTGTATGACCAATTAGTTTATTGAAAGTCATGAGAATTTATTTGCCACAAGGAAATTTCCATAATAGAAAATGTTCTTATTCTATGTGTCCTCCTTCTTTCTCAATAACTGCCTTCACACGCTTCCTGAAACTTGCGCAAGTGTTCCTCAAATATTTGGGTGACAACTTCTCCCATTCTTCTTTAATAGTATCTTCCAGACTTTCTCGTAATAGTTTTGCTCATAGTCATTCTCTTCTTTACATTATAAACAGTCTTTATGGACACTCCAACTATTTTTTAAAATCTCCTTTGGTGTGACGAGTGCATTCAGCAAATCACACACTCTTTGACGTTTGCTTTCCCGATTACTCATATGGGCAAAAGTTTCTGAAAATGTATGGATAATAGTGTTAGGTATGATTATGACATCAATATATGTTTGGTTTCAAAACAATTGACGTAGTGCCTGCTGAGAAAAAACAACTAAATGTTCATTGTAAATTTTGCTTCCCCACCCTGTATATGTAAGTGGATTTTTTGTTTGTTTGTCTGTTAGCAAGATAACTCAAAAAGTTATGGACGGATTTGGATGAAATTTTCAGGAAATGTTGATACTTGCACAAAGAACCAATGATTATGTTTTGATGGTGATCGGAGGGGGGAGGGGCTGATCTGCCTTGGCGGAGGTCTGCGCTCTCCGAGTGCTTTTGTAGTTTATTTTTGCTTCCTTGAATTTTCGTTTCTATATTATGTTGTGCAAAGAAGTCAATTAGTAGCAATCATGAAGCTTATGTCATTTACATATTCGAAATAAATCAATAAAAAAAAAATATACAATTTGTCACTGTTCTAATGGTGAGGAAAATTTAAGGTTAAGTTTTCATTTAAAGTATAAAACACTCAGGATAAAGGCTTTTTTTTACATAAAGGAAATAAAAAAATAACAAAAATTCAATAAATGGCTCTGTATTCTTCTTACTGATTACACTTATTGATTGGTGTTTTATCCGTTTCTACACATATTTGCTTTGGTCGTATGTGTGTGTGTGTATTTACCTTGAAAAAGGGTGATATCTTTGACTAGTCCCGGCCCAAACAAGCCTTCCAAGATACTTTCAAAGCCTGTGACAGAGACAGAAAGAAAAAAACAGAGATGGAATGTTAATGCATCTGCCTTTGGATTTATCAGCACAGCAGCAAATGTGACAACAGAGTGGAGGAGAAGAAAACATGCTGTGGAGTCGGGGAGGGATTTTAAGGGGTGTTTTACCTTTTACTTAAAATGCAAACTGACAGAAATAAAAACTACACACCGCGATGTAACCAAGCATGTGCATAATAGAATTAAGAGGGCTTTCTAGGCAAATAATGGGAGAGAAACACAACACACACACACACACACACACACACACACAGACACACACAATAAGGAAGGCTGTGAAAAAGCCTTTGAGGAACATGACACACAAAAAGCAACACAAGGCAGAGTAGGACCTAATTATATACACACATAATGGGCTCTCACACACACATATATATAAGTGCATTTCTATAGCATTTATTAGTCATTGTTGGGTTTCAGGGTCTTTACATTGACTTCTATTCATTTTCTGAACATTTATTCATTCAACATCTGGTGATAAAGGATTGGCTACGTCACATATATTAAATCAAATGTATTTATTAGAACTCAACTCAAACCATGGCTGAAGGCAAACCAGTGTTGTGATCATTTTGATTTTTATTGTGCCGTACTTTTTATTGTGTTGTTCTTTAGTTTTAATTGTGATCTTTTTCTTCGTTACCTGGATGCAAAGCAGCGTTTTAGCTATAATACGGCCTATTTACATCTAATGTTATGTCAGGTGTTCATTAATGTGCACTGTCCCTACTAAAAAAATATAAAATAAAATAAATAGACACTGGATTGTTTTAGAATAACCTAAAAAATATAAAGAAATGTAGATTAGTCTTTTTGTCGAGGCCCTTTGTGTACATGTTTTTTCCATTATCTGTTTAACAAAGCGGCTTTATTTTACCATGATTTTACTTTTTATACATTTTTTTGGTGACATTACGCATACAAGGTGCATAGTTTAAACAATTTTTCATCATGTTTGCCTTGATGTCATGATAGAGGAGTGAAATAAAAGTAAAAAAAACTGTGTGTAATAAAGGGGAAAATCCAGATTTAATTATTTGGCTGTGTCACTCATTACTCCCAACCATAAACCAGGTCTCAGATTTAATGATTACCATTAAGGGGAACAACGTTTTGTCCCCACAGCGTTAAAAAAAAAAAAAAAAAAAAAGCTCACAGACACAAATTACCGTCTTTCTTCATGGCTCTTAAAGCAAGTAAGCATGTTACCTCCAATATACCAAGCTAATGTCACTCACATTATATTAACTGTAAATACCCTCATCTTGGTGTTGCCTGGCAACAGCATATAGAGAAACATAAATATATATCACAATTTCCAACCTGACCCCGCCCCCACCCCCCATTCTTTATTAAATGGAAATTGAGGCAAACTGGAAGAAACAAAGACAA
Source organism: Sphaeramia orbicularis (assembly GCF_902148855.1). Lineage (NCBI taxonomy): Eukaryota > Metazoa > Chordata > Actinopteri > Kurtiformes > Apogonidae > Sphaeramia > Sphaeramia orbicularis. The sequence goes on from NC_043957.1 coordinate 25,736,685, forward strand.
AGGCGTGTGTGTGTGTTTGGATGTGTGTGTGCTTTTAGCAGAGGTTAATGGTGCAAATGCAAACACACAGGTCAAGTGCCGCTTCTTGTCACCGTGTAGAAGGTGAACGGCTGAGGCCAATACTTTACGCTGCAGGAATAAACTATCTTTGTAAAACCAACTGCGCCATGAAAATGTATTCGCCTTTTCAAAATCCTAACAGCTGACCCCCTTGACTCTACTTCAGCTCCTACATCAGCAGCTGATCAGAGCGGGGGTCACAGGCTCAAGGACCGGAGCTGTGTTTTTACAGGTTTCAGCCTTAATTATTCGTGACAAACCAGCTGAAATTCATGGCTTGTTATTTTAAGGTTTGATAATTAAGACAAATTGTGTGCAGGTACTTGATTGTGTTAGTGTTAACAACCACATAGAAGAAACTCAGGGTATTGCATGTTTGCATCATCCAACTGACTGAAAACCAACCTGGAGTAAAAAGATCAAGAGGATGTTGTGGAAATCTGTGACTCCAATGGGTATACACTATATGGACAAAAGTATTGGGACACACTGAATTCAGGTGTTTCTTTTCTAGCAGGGGTCTGGGATACAAAACAATAATGACAAATGACATACAATAATATTATATTGTGATAAATATCATTGAATTGCATTGGTTAGTTTTGTTTAAATTGTTATCTTTGTTTCCAAAATGCCTCAGAGATTATTTTTACCTAATTTCTCTCAACATTATTTATTTATTCATTTATTTATTTATTTTACTGTAACTATGATTTTAAATGTTCTACCTCTAAATTTCTAAATATTTTTCATGCTCTGACTGAAAAAAAAAAAATGCTACCACAACTAACCATCGACTTTCTTCATATCTCACTTAGGAAGAAAAACCTCCCGTTAAACTTTAAGGAAATATTGATGTTTATATCTACAATCAGTATGAACAGGATATCTTACAGTTGTAGCCATGATGTATCCCAATTTTTTTTTATAGTTTATAAAAACCATCTCTGAGGTATTTTGGAAGCAAAGATAACAATTTAAAACAAAACTGACCAATGTAATGCAATGATATTTATCACAATATAAAACTATAGTCTGTCATTTGTCATTATTGTTTTGTATTCCAGACCCCTGTTAGAAAAGAAACACCTGAATTCAACGTGTCCCAATACTTTTGTCCATATAGTGTCTACCCATTAGAGTCACTGATTTTTGCAACATCCTCTTGATTTTTTGCTCCAGGTTGGTTTTCAATCAGTTATATGATGCAAACTTGCAAAAACATTCAATAATTGTACCAATAATGATATTTTTTACAGTTAATAAGGCTGTAAACTTGTTGCACTATTCACTAAACACAGAAACAAAAAAAAAAGAACAGGAAGCAAAGACTGTATTATGCATTCATTCATTCATTTTCTTATTTATTTGTTCATTCATTCATTTATTTATTAACAGGAATAGAGGTGTGTATTGGCAAGAATCTGGTGATACGATACAAATCACAATACTAGGATCACGGTATATCATGATACTGTTAAAAAGGCACTTTTTTGTTTGTTTCTTTGTTTTTTAAAGATTATTTCCTGGAAGAATTGAATTACTCCAGAAATATGTACAAATACTAAACACATTTTTATTTGATCAGAACAGGATCTGATGCTATATTACAAAATCTTTCTTATTCTCCTAGTTTCCAAAGGAACTAACATCTGCTTCTCAGACAATAAAAAGTGCTTTTAGGATGCTTCAAATAACCATTATTTAATAAAACAGTGTTAAATTATAATAAATAAGATATAAACAATAAAGAAAAACAAAAAAACAAAAATGAACCTCTGCTATATCTGCATTTGAATAAATACCTAAAAATATCGATACAGTACTTTTTAATATTGATACAGTATTGCGAAATTAAATATCACGATATGTTGCAGAACTGATATTTTTGAACACCCCTAAACAGGAACAATCTGGAGTATAGGGTCTCACCTAAAGGACACTTTTTATACGTGTGGAGACAGACGGAGCCAGAGACTGAACCACTAACCCTGTGATTAATGACCTGCCTGATGTATAGACTGCAAATCCAACAAGCTAGAACACAACACCCGCAACAATGACATATTTCTTACGGTCCATTTCATATTCAGCTCTGTTGAAAGGGAGTTGATAGTGAGAGCAAGGGAGTCGCTTCCTGTGGTAAAACGACTTCTGAGGCAAAAAAAAAAAAAAAAAAAAAACAGAAAGAGGCGGCCGGTTGATTTATCTGCCAATAAAGTCCTGAAAGTCTGCTGTCTGCACTTGTACAACAAACAAGACAAACATAAACCATCCTGCATGTTCCAGTCCTTATAGAGTACAGAAACCATGAAGCAAAAACAGTAAAACAAATGACAAATAGTCACTAAAAACGAAAAAAAAAAAAAAACTGTAGTCATGGACCTCCTGTCAGTCTGACTCCACTTCTATCTCAGCCTCATGAACCTCTCATTAATGTACTCTCTTTGAAAGCACTTATTTGAGTTTATTTCAGTTCTTTAAAGAAAACCTGACAGGCTTTTAGAATCAACAATCATATTCATAGTAACACAAACAGAGTGATGCATTCAAGTCACATTCAAACCCTGACAAAAAATGTGCATGCTTTTCTGTTAAATCCCTCATTGCCGGTGTTTGAGACTTTCCTGCTTGTGTTGGCTGGACGCCAGCAACAAATTAAGTTGTGTTATTCTTTAAATTCCAGAGGACTATCATGTGGTGTTGGTACGATTTGGCACAAACAGCCTGGGCTCAAAAGGGCAGAGGTAAAAAGCTTAAAGGAGTGATATTTTGTGTTTTTTTTTTTTAATGGAATTATGCATTTTCAAACATTTCCCTGTGGTCTACATAAACTGTAAATGCTACGCTTGGGTCTGAATTCTTCATTAATTCAACTCCACAGGTCCATCTTCAACCCTATATTTGACTAATGATACCAGAAAGGTTGTTTTGAGCGCTGGCCCTTTAAATGCACATGACCCCACCCCCTCCAGGTTGTTGGCTGTGCTGCTCTGTCCCATTCAACCAACAACTGAACATTTTAGGTAATCAGCTTGAAGTTTGGACAGATTTTCAGTTTTTACTACAACCACTGCTGCTGATAAAAAATGATGTCGTACACGGAGAAATGTTTGTCGGAAGTTTTGACCTTATATGTGCAAGTGTCTTTATGCAACTAGTTATAAAATGTAACAAATTAAGCAGGAATTAAAATGGATTGTAGAAATCCACTTGATTTTTGCTGGAATTAATATAAAGATACTCTTCGGGTGACTTCAGATGGAGGACTCTATCCATGCTAACATTTGTAGAATGGTGAAAGACTCTGGAGAGGTTAGTAACACCGCTATGCTCGGGGTATTTCCGACATGGAAGTGATAGGTCACACTATACGCTGTGTTGCATTATCGCCCCTTTGATTCCGGAACGCAGGTCCGCTGTGTAAAAGTCCAGCCCATCTCACCTCTGTTACTCCTTTGTCTTGGCTGTGGAAATGGTAGAAAAAAGGTGGAATCACATCTCACCTTTTTTTCCAGCATCTCTGTGTAAAAGTGGCTATTGAAACAACAGTGAGGGTTTGGAAGGGACTAAATTCATTTATTTATCTTAAATTCAGTGATTTGTGTAATTATAGTCAGTGTTTTATGTGCGATATGTTCCTGGTCTATCACTTCACTTCATGCTCAGCTGTGTTTCTATTTGTATTTGTACAGGATGTCCCATAAGTCTCCATACATAGGAGACATAATACATATGGTTTTAACATGTATTTCTTCATATTTCTTCTTTATAGTTCTTCAGCAGTGGAGGACACACATTGAAATGTGTTCCCGACAAAATGGCAGTCATATAGAGCATATTATATAAATAAAAATGGTTTATGTCAAGAAACGTTTATTTTTCCTATGTATGGAGACTTATGGGACACCCTGTATTTATTTATTTAGTAACAGGACAGTGTGTATTTGCATGCACCAGATTTAGCAGATAAGCTAATTTCCATCTGTTGTCCTGGACAAACAACTAACATAAAAGACTTCACTTAGATTACAAAGTCATAATATACTGGAAGAACATCGTTAAACATGATAGATACAGAAAAGTCTGCTCAGATTGAATGACTTCAGCCAAATACATAAAATACATTCAATACATACAATACATTCTAAAAATACACTAACTTTCCTAGAGCAAGAATAAGATATAAAAGATAGAATGAGAAGGAGAGAAAAAGAGAAAAAGAAAAAAAAGGAGCAAGAAGAATAAATAAATGAATAAATAAATAAAAAAGCTAATTGTGCAAGTGCAAACCAGACATAGAAAAAAGTACAAGTAAATACTCTGACTTTGAAACACAAAGTGTGAAGATGTGAAACCTCATAAAAGCCTAATTCTACAACAGGGGAACCTGTTAAGTTCCCATTTGGCAGATGCAGTAGGAAAAGATGTTAATATGTGTTTTCCTAATTCGCTAAAGACTTATAACTTAACTTCTCAGCTTTATCCACTTTCTCTGCTCTTTATCGTCAAATAGTAGTAGAATGAGTGTGGATGTGTTTTATGGACTCACGGATATAAAACTGTAGCAGATTGAATACAAATAGAGAAGTGAACAGAGTCCGGCCCCTTTCATTGTGTTCAATGGGATCTGACTTTAGAAAAAATACAAACGGCTGTCGATAATGAAATCAAAATTGGATCCTGTTTGAATTGTGCCTCCATTTACAGAAATGGTGTTGGTTGATTTAAAGCAAATAAAGGTGCAGTTTGTGGTAAAAATAGTAAAGAAATATATATATATATATATATATATATATATTTTTTTTTTGTAAAGTGAATATTGGTTCCAAATATTAGGTATATAAAATCAAAATTGAAATAAATTAAAGCTATACTCAAATATTTGACATAAAAGCATATCTTTAGGCGTTTTTTCCAGTTTTCTCCCCCCTCCCCCTCACCCCTGGTCCTCCCAGTACCCACATCTGGTTCAGGTGGGGGTCTTTCTCACCCTTACCTATAATGTTAATGCAGTCTGTCAATTAGAATCCGCAGATTCGGACAGTTTTTTCCATTTTGAAAAAGGACAAAAAACGACAAAGATATGGTCAGAAATATAACACCCCCCCACACCTCATTTTAATACTTTTACTCACGTTTGTTTGCTACGGTTTCAAACCATCATATCTCCGGTTGATTTGCTCTATCAACATCAAATAAAAAGTGGGAGAGTGTTTCAAGTCCGCGCTTTCGAATGCAATTGTCCCCAGTGAACGACTCCCGATGCTACAACGTGTTGGAAATGTCATGTGATTAAGCCACGAGGCCGAGACCGTGGACCCCTAAGGGTTAAGGAAAAGTCAGATATTAGCAGAAGTGTATTTTTTATTACACAAAGCTACTGCATATATGAGTTTGGCTGTTCTGGTGTTAAACCCATCCCTGTCGGTTCACAGACACACACACAGTTACTTGCTAAATCTGTTTCCATTGCATCTGATTCCATTAATCTTTTATTGATACGCCAGCTCTGCCTGCCACTTCTCCAAAATGCAAAAACTTTTTCTCTGCAGTAATGCGAGTCTTCTTCTGAATTTTCCAACTGGGATTTTTGATGCAGCGATTGAAAACAGCCGAATGGAAACCCACCTATTGATTTATTCTCCCAGGGCTAAAACCTATCCTGACAGGCGGCCAACATTTCCTCCATTGCTCAAATTAGTACAGCATCGCATGTGATGAAAACTCCCCCACACAACCCTTATCCTACACACACACACACACACACACTGAGGCACATCACAAAGTTCCCTTAAACCTGCACATGCAAAATTCATGCGGCCTACAAAGGCAGCTTTGATAACAAAAAAATGGAAGCTTCAAAGAATTTTCAAAAGCTTCCATTTTTTTCCTCCTCTCCAGCTGCCAATATGCACGGAAATACAACTCTCCTTTCAAGATGAGGGTGGGGGGTTTGGGGTGTGATAATTAGGGATTCGGTGCTGCAGTGTGAGAGATCAGCACTGTAAGTCAAACTTACACGGGCTCTATGCAATTTGGACCATAAGATGGAGGGTGTTTGCATATTTAAAGGGACAGTCATGCATGCATCTCCAGCAGCAGCCAGCAGGAAAGTAGAGGTTAACTCCCCCGCGAGGATCAAGCCGCGATTGGACAGATGAGATCGAGGATACGATTGGACAAAACAAGATTAGGGAATGTGATTGGCTGGATGAAATAATGGTGACAAAGTCTCCCGAGCCAAAGGCAAAAAGCTTCTGAATGTAGGTCAGTTAGCAAGCGCACTCTGGGCCCAAAAGCATTTACACATGACAGGATAGAGCAAGACCACACACAAACACACACACACACACACACATATATATAAATATATATATACACACATTAAGAGGACAGCATCAGGGATTTTCTCAGTGTGTTATGCAAAAATACACTTGAACATGGACTCGCACATACACACAGAGCTGTCCCCAATCTCTGAAAACTCCATTGTGTCACTTCGTTTCACTTCACAGAGTCCAGCAGCACGGCCAAGAGCAGCGTGACACAAACGTAGTGACACGCAAATGTGCACACACACACACACACACACACACACACAAATACATGTATGCAGGGAATCACAAGACATCTGCACGACGAAAACACAAACAACCCACGGCCGCACAATCTCAAAATATGAACAACACAATGGTATGTTTATCGTCCACTGTTATTCTACACATGACAAGTTTCAATGGGAGATCCATGTTTAGTTAAGAGCATATGTGTTGAATTATAGAGCATTTTCCAATTAAGATAAGTGGAATATGTTGATTACATTTGAGTTTTAGGAGCAGTCTTTGGACATTTATAGAGCTCATTCAGATTATGTTTCGTTTTACAGCCCGACTTGTTTGTAAAGCTATGGAAGACATGCATGGATAAAGAAACAAAAGCATATATTAATGGAAAAAGGTTTTTGGATATGCACTAACATCGCAATGACAACCTTTTCAAGAAGTGGACCGAAGGAATGGACCAGAGAGGTTGTGGTCAAACAGTCAAATAAAGGCCTTTAAAGGGAAAAAGGGGAAAGGTTACATCACTTTATTATCCCCGTAGGGAAATTCAACCTCTGTATTTTACCCATAATACACGCAGCACCTAGCACTAGCATTAGCACTTAGCTGCTAAAAGTGTTGTATTTGTTGCAAACTTGTCAGTGTGAATAGTTTGATGCAAAATATTCATTTATTGTTATGCTGCTTGTTAGCCCATCCAAGGGAGCGCAAAGGCATTCAATGTAACATTAGTAGAAAACTAAATAAATTGTATTTTAACAGAAATATGCTAAACAGGCAAGTGTCTTCAGGTGTTTTTCCATCATTTGACATGACAAACATCATGCACATAAACAGGACGGTCAGAGGATTAATCAGTTTCATTAGCAACATAACCAGTTGAGTACAAATTAGTGATGTTCCAATCTGGATTTTTTTGCTTCTGAACAGATCCGATTTTTTTTTAGGATTGGTTTTGCCGATACTGATCTGAGACCAACGTTTTACAATAAAATTTAGATTTAAGTTTGGAGTCATTTATAGGTTATGCTATTATTTTACTTGAGATCCCAATTGGGCTGAATGTGGAACCTGAACTAAAACAACTGACACCTTTGACTCCTTACTAACTTTAGCATAATTTCTGTACTTTCCAAATCCATACCGTGGGACAAATTAAAACCTTTGACACGGGCCGTATGTTTGCCACTGCTGCAGCCGGTCTATGGACAGGTCCGTCCAGGAATTTTATGGGGGTGCGTTCTGTGCCGTATGTTAGTGATGCGTGGATCAGTGGGTTACTCGCAGGTTGGGTCAAAAGAATGTCAGTTTATTTGGGAGCGGGTTTCTTCGGGTCAAATAATTCCACAAAAGCCCCATGAGTTGAAAAAAACCCGACTCGTGCATCACTATAAAATGAAAGTGAAACTTATAGTTGTTTTACTAATTCCTCTCAGCCTACTGATGTTGTGCCGCTAATTTTCCTTTCCCCTGCCTTCAGAAAGTTTAATTTGAGGGAGCAGGACGTGTGTTTACCCCTACCCCAGAATCGGGTCTGGATTGGCCCGATCTTGTCTCTAAATCTGATCTGATCTTCTAAAAAATGCTAGATCGGCAGCCGATACCAATCTGTAGATCAGATCAAGACGTCCCTAGTAAAATAGTAGCTGCTTTTCCATTGGACATCTGCGCAAAACTTCACAGATATTTACTAAATGTCAAAAAAACAGAAGCGCGTAATGTCAGTTTTTCCATTAAATCACAAATGCGATGATTTGGGTTTTTTTTTTTCTCGCGAGATGACACGAGAAATCATTCCATGACCATAAATATGATGTTGATTTACAAATATATTCATTATTATTATACATTACCTCTCTATCTCGTACTAAATTAAAAAATGATTGGATTTCCTGGTGTGTCCACACATACCGCAGCGTGTTTCTTCTTCTTCGCTTGTTGTAACTTACTTCAGCATCTGTTTTTTTTAATTCACCTGACTCTAGTTGCGAAAAAAGGTCTTTCCATTGCAGTTTTGCATGATATGCCATTTGCGCTACGCCTGAAAAATCACCTCTTGCCATCACAAAAACTTTAAATTGAAAAATGAGACTTTTGGTGAAATTGTCGTTTTTCCATTAGGTAAATTTTTATGCGCAAGTTATATTTGCACAATTTGAGGGTCAATAGAAAAGCGACTACTGTCTTTTGCAATATTCTCTGTATGTAAACACAGTCAGTGACTGAGATCTACAACACAGTCACATGATGCAAATAAGAAAGCAAAGGTACCTCATACATAAAACTCATACCTGCGCTCAGTGTTGTCAGTGAAACCTGTTCATTTTCAGACCTGCAGTTCTATTCCACTTACAGGCAAAAGAACAAATGGCAGCTTACAGTCTCTCTTCATTAAATATAACAGGTAAGGTTTGGTGACTTTGATGCAAAACATAATGTGATAATAACGCATCAATAAATGACCTGTCAATAAAGTCTATTTTTACATTGGTAATCAGTTAATGTGCAGATTATTGGTGCGTTAGTTGCGGCAACAGATGTATTTTTGGGTTTCTGCATTCTTTAAAAAAAATTAAAATAAAAAGATACGAGGGTGGCTCATTTGTCTGCTTTTATATGGACACGACCACGGGGAAATCCAGCAAAGACTACACTGAAATGCGTGATCTAAAAAAGATTCACACACACACACTCCCAGAGCTGTTGCGCTGCCACTTTGCCTTCTGTTGACAGCGACTGAGATGCTCAAAAATTCACTCTTGTGGGGTAACGCTTGTCAAATCAAAGCACATACACACAAGAGCACGCGAAGAAACAGCATCTGTGTCATTTCCCTCAACCGTGGAAGGAACCCGACACTGAAGGAAGCAGCGCAATCAATCTGAGGATGAACGGGGAGAGGAGACGGAAAGGAGGCGGAGAAGAAGAAGGAGCAAGAAACTAGCGTTTGGTTTTTCTTGTGACCAGAGGACCCGGGTTATTTATAGAGCTGCATGAGCATTAATAATTTAGCATGACCAAAGCCCTTAGAACAGGGCCCCTCGCTGGCCCTGATCAAATCAATAGGTAATTAACTAACAGGGGTCTACGCTTAAAGGAAGAGGAAGTGAGACAACATGTAGACAGAGATGGGGAGATGAACACACACAGAAGTAAACCTGACACCTCAGATATCACACTTTGACCTCCACAGAGCAAATCCTGCTCCCGTACTGGTGACGACACGGAGACGGGAATCTGAATTTGGAATACACAAGTCAACGTGTTTCCAGCGTCCAGTCAACACAAGCAGGAAGGACTCAAATACTGGAAACGAAGGATTTAATAGAAAAGCATGCACGCTGTTTGTAAGAGTTTGAATGTGACTTTAATGCAATGTTTTTCAACCGTGGGGTTGCCTGGAATTCAAATGGGGTCATCTGAAATTTGAAGTAATTGATAAAAGTAAAAACTTACTAATAAAAAATAAATGGTGAGTTGAAAGAGATAATCCCAATCCATAAAAGACATGACAAACTGTGAAGCTGAAACTGAAGCACTGTCCCAGCCAGCATGTCCATGTGGGCCCCAGAAGGGTTCCATTTGGGCTGCATGTAAGGGTTCCATTTGGGTTTGTCTGCAGTTTCCATGGTGGCCCCACGTGTTTGCCCATATCAGAATCAGAGATCTGAATATCTCATATTATTTGTTCTTCACACTATTTATCCCACAATGTATATCTTTCATGTCATTGGCACTACTTCTCATGTTATTTGCACTACTTAAATTCTATGTTTAACAAATAACTTATTTTGCAATACGTTTTATTTTTTAATGTAAATAACTGTGCCTCTTACTGATATTTTTGTTGTTGTTTTACTGATATTTGTTGTCTGTCTGTAAATTCTTGCACTGAACCTGAGAGCTCTACCTCAATTTTGTTGTACTTGCTACAATGACAATAAAGAGATTCCGATTTTGATTCTGACGTGGGCAAACACATGTGGGGCCACCATGGAAACTGCGGACAAACCCACATGGGACCCTTATATGCAGCCCAACTGTAACCCTTCTGGGGCCCACATGGACATGCTGGCTGGGACATGGTACTGTTTATCTTTCAAATGTTCACTGTGTTCGGTTTCAGATGCTGCAGCTCTTTCATAATTCATAGTTTGAGTTATTGTTTGTTCAGTATTAATTGTCAGCCTTGTAAATCCAAGCTGGACTGACTGTACATATCCTGACCAAGGAAAATAAAATTCTCACTTTGTGCAGTAATCTACACCTGGCTTTTCTTCCTCCGTCCATAATAATATACATTATATAGACTAAATATCATCTAAAATCAACGTTTATTTGCAGCATAGTAAAGCAAACTATTATGTGATCAAAAACAAATTAAAAAAAAAAAAAAAAGTCTCTGTTTTGAATGTCTAACTCTATACTACAGATGAGAGATATGTACAACCAATAGGATATATATATATACAGGTAGAAGTAAGGTGCATGTGTTGTGGCTGTTGCACTGAGGTAGGGTGAGTATTGCACTGTTCATTACTCCTGGGGTGGAGAATATTCATTCTGGGATGGGGGGTGGGGTGGGGGGGACACATTTAACTGCTTGTGGGTAAAAACTGTGCTTGAGTCTGAGATTTAGTGAATTTTTGTCATCTGTTTTACTGTGTTGGTTTGTGGTTTCTGTACTTTTTAAGGACTGGAACATGCAAGATGCTTTATGTTTGTCTTGTTTGCTGTACAAGTGCAGACAGCAGACTCTCCAGGCTTTATTGGCAGATAAATCAACCAGCCGCCTCTTTCTTTTTTTTTTTTTGCCTCAGAAGTCATTTTACAACAGGAAGCGACTCCCTTGCTCTCACTGTTAACTCATTTTCAATAGAGCTGAATATGAAGTGGACACGACTCGTGACAAGTCAGCACCCAGAAACACCAAAACTGAAATTTGCTGTCAGACTAATCTATTTTTCCACATGTTCCATATTTACTGCAATTCAACTTAGCAACTATACAGTATGACGAATGTGGCGATAAGTTGAGAATGACATGTATGGTTTATCTTACAGCTTCATCTGAACTCGGTGACCTGTATGACCCCTCAAGAGCTACAGCTATTTTTGTGGCGACTTCTAAATGAATTCATCTCTGCATCTAAATCATTACTTACTATTGTATCCTCTGCATTTTTCATGGAATAGAAGGTGTTCTTGTTGATCATGTAGATATTGTAGAGTTAAAGGTCACGAAAGAAGGGAAACCAAGCAAAAGTGTCTCTTTCTTTCAATAAAACCTATCATTAATTATATATATATACATATATATGTGTGTGTGTGTGTGTGTGTGTGTGTGTGTGTGTGTGTGTGTGTGTGTGTATGTATGTATGTACACTACCAGTCAAAAGTTTGGACTCACCCGTTTTTTCTTTATTTTCATGACTGTTTACATTGTAGATTGTCACTGAAGGCATCAAAACTATGAGTGAACACATATGGAATTATGTAGTCAAAAAAAGTGTGACATAACTCAAAGCATGTTTTATATTTTAGATTCTTCAAAATAGCCACATTTTGCTTTTATTACTGCTTTGCACATTCTTGACATTCTCTTGATGAGCTTCATGAGGTAGTCACCTGAAATGTTTTCCAACAGTCTTGAAGGAGTTCCCAGTGATACTGAGCACTTGTTGGCCATCTGTGGTCCATCTCATACCATTTAAATGAGAAGGTGAGTCCAAACTTTTGACTGGTAGTGTATGTATTTATTTTTTTACTTAACTAGGTAAAAAAGCCTCATTGAGACTGCAAATCTCTTTTTCAAGAGTGACCTGGCCAAGAAAAGCAGCATAACACACAGTTTCTGACAAGACAAGACACAGTCAACACATAAAAAAACAAACAAAAAAAAACAACGTATAATCGATAGTAACAAAACAATCATTTGTGCAAGTTTAAAAACAGTTACATTGACCGAGCTCATTGATTTCATGCTCCTTTAAAATATCTTTAAATCCATCTATAGTAACAAGTAACTGAATGTAAAACTAAAGCCTCAGTCACAAAGTTTCTTATGTGGGGACCTGGGAGATTCATACGAGTCCTGGAGTTCGTAGACATTCATGGAGAGAGCAGCAGTTTCTTACAGCTGTCTTATGAAATCAGTACGACTGCCGTTCAAAACACAAGAGCATCTTGAGGTCTCCGTGAGAAAATGATGTGATTTTGTGTCATATGACCTAGAGGCCGACCGATATGGGATTTGCGGGACCGAAGCTGATACCGCAGAAAAAAAAAAAAACGCAGATATCCGATATATTGGCCAATAACTGATATATTGGCTGATAACCGAAATATGAAATAAGAACATTAATATACACAGGATATAATAGTCTTATATTAGATAATGGTGGACATGTGGATTACCAGTTGCATGTTCGTTTATCTCATAAAAATTGGGGGGGGGGCTGTAATTGTCAGAGCGGAAATGGAAGTCAAACTAGTCGCTTTTCCATTGACCTTCAAATTGCACAAATATAACTTGCGCATAAAAATTTACCAAATGGAAAAACAACATTTTTGCCAAAAGTCTCATTTTTCGATTAAAAGTTTTTGTGCTGGCAAGAGGTGGTTTTTCAGGCATAGCACAAATGGTATATCACGCAAAACTGCAATGGAAAGACCTTTTTTCACAACTAGAGTCAGGTGAATTAAAAAAACAGATGTTGACCGACGTTACAACAAGCAAAGAAAAAGAAGAAACATGTCGCGGTGTGTGTGAACACACCAGGAAACCCAATCATTTTTTGATTTAGTATGAAATAGAGGGGTAATATATAATAATAACAAATATGTCTGTAAATCAACACAATATTTACATTCGTCGCCATGTTTATGGAATGACTTCTCATGTCATCTCGCGATAATAAATCAACAAATCATCACATTTGTGATTTAATGGAAAAACCGACATTACACACTTCGGTTTTTTCGACATTTAGAAAATGTTGGTAAAGTTTTGCGTAGATGTCCAATGGAAAAGAGACAACTGACACGCTTTATTGTTCCTCTAAATCTCTGGGCAGCACAGATACATGGGAGCAGCAAGCAACAGAATGTCCGCGCAGCAAATAAGTTAATATATATGTTACATATTGCTGTCATATTGTTGATTAATCGGTGATACACTATAATCGGCCGTCGGATTCTAATACAAACACTGTATACAGTTGTCATGGTCACAGTTGTCACCCCTAACCCTAACCCCCCCTTTATATCAGTAGATGGTTTTGGTGGCCAGTGGATGTTTGGGTCTTTAATGGTTAAACAGATGACTGCATGTTTCTTGGCCTTGGTTGTTCAACCCAAGCCGCCTCTTCCCTGTTCAATGGCTCTTTCTTTCTTTGTATCACGCGAGCTGTTGACAATGTACTCAGATGTCGCCCAAAGGACCAACTGTCTGGTTTGACTGGATGATGCCTGACTGCTGGGGGAAAAAAAAAAAAAAAAACTAAACTCCACATTGACCTTGGAGCATCAGTAGAGACCAAGGGGTTTGGTTTCAAGGCTGCAGAGAAAACACAACCAGCAGGAGGAGAAGCTGGAGATAATAAGGCTCTAAAAAAACCACAACAGATAACGCTTCATTTTGGAATGTGAACATAAGTTTAACCAGAGTGAGTGTGAAGGATGTATGTGGTCTGGTTTTCATATAATAACCAGAGAATAGAGTTCATTCTGATGTAAATTCAGACCCAGATGACGCTTTAAAATGTCTTAACATTTTCTATAATTACAGAGGACTGTGCAGCTTTGGTATTTCCAGTGTATGCCATTCATTAACTGCCATTCTCTCTTTTATAGGATAAATAAATAAATAAATAAATAAATAAATAAATAAATAAATAAATAAATACTGCACCAGTTATCAATGACTTACTTTAATGATGTTGAAGTTAGATTTTTATTGCTGGTTATTGTCAATAATTAAAGGTTACAAGATCTAGTTTCATTTGTTTTTGTGATTTTAATTGGTATATAACCTCAATAATATAGTTGTTTTTTTGTTGTCCATTTATTATTAATGGTTGTCAGTGTTTGAAGGTGGACCTGGTTTTTATATGGATGCCTTTCTATGGTAAAAACTAATGTAGATCCGAAGTAAAGAAACAACTAAATAAATTAATATCACAGTGAAGCTTCAGATATTGACAGAAAAAGGCATTTAGACCAAACCTCGGCTGATAATAAACAATAAAATCACAGTTAAGATCACAGTTAATGACATATTCTTACATTTAGGATACAAGCATCACTATGCCCAGAGTAAATTCCAAATTATAACAAGGAAAACATTTTGTCACTATGATGTAATATTATATGAGGGCTAGGATTAAATAAGTTTATATTTCTTCCTACTCCTTTTCGACCATGCAAAATTCAGACTTGCACATACTTGAAGATAGATTCTGTTCATTTAAATGTTATTTTGTTTTTGTCTTAATTTGCTTCGTTTTGTTTTATTTTGTTTCTTTGCATGTTCGAAATGAATAAATAAAAAATAAAATAAATATTATGTTGTCATAGCTTGTTACTAGTTAAAAATATGAGCTTGAATATCTAATTAAAAAATAAGTTAGGCATATATTTACTTCAAATTAAAATACTTTATTACCGAACCTGGGGGGACAGAGCCTTTTCCATTGCTGCTCCAACTCCCTCCTACCTTCTATCCAATAGTGCTCTGACCTCATCACCTTTAAATCCCTTTTAAAAACTCATTTATTTAAGAATGATTTTAATGTTTAATGTTTAATTTTAATGTTTAATTGTTTTATATTTGTATACCTGCCTTTTGCACCTGCTTTTTATCTGTTTTTAATGTGTTTGGTTTCTGTTTTTATCTGCTGTATGTAAAGAGTCTTTGAGAAAAGTGCTATACAGATAAAATCTACTATTATTATTATTATTATTATTATTATTATTATTATTATTATTAGTCCTAGGGGGTAATTATTGGGTGTTACAGTCACTCCATTCAAGTAAAATAAAATGGAGCAGGAAAGAAATCATTAATACAACAGAAAAAGAAAATATATATATATATGTACACATATATAACACTCTAAATATACAACATGTGATTACAAATTTTAAAAAAAGACCAAATAAGAATTTGTTTTGAGAAAACCAAAAAAAATTATTGATACAATTTGATACAAACTACCTTGAGCTCATGCGTACGTCTTGTTTGCATTTTATTGTGCAAAGCAGTGACAATAACACTATTTTTGGATGCGTGTTTGTTAACCTACTTTAAATTCTTCGAGTGATTTAAGTCAATCTGAGCAAGAAAACAGAGACAGAAACACCGCAAGCAGAGAGAAGTGATTCATAAGAGCGCAGGAAGCATCAACAAGGCTTTTTTCTCTGCAGGAAACAAACTTCAGCGGAACTGTTGGACCATTTTTTTGTGTCAGAACAAATACAAATATAAAGGCTTGTTTACGAAAAGTCACAAGCACCTCTGGCAGAGTGTGTGTAAATGTATGAATGCAAGTGTGTATCGTGGGGAATGAGGAGGAAAATGAATAAAGCAAATATGTGCATGATTGGCCAAAGGCGTGGTAAAACACAGAAACCGATACAAACAGCATGAAACAAACACGCACACAAACACACACACAAACACACACACACAGCCTAAACATGGTGTACAGATTCAATCTGACGGCTTCTCGGCAAACCAAATCCCTAATCTCATCTCATCTCTCTGTCTCTCTCTGAAGTATCCGGTGATGAGCTCAAAGGAGGCTGATGTGCGCTGGCAGCTATTTCTGTGACTAACACACCAACGCTGCACACACACACACACACACACACACACACACACACACACACGCTTATTAGTATGGCAGAAACACTGTAAAAGCAATCACAAATGGGTGGCGTCTCCAAAGGAGGTAAATCCACCTTCTACATTTACATTTCCTTCATAGTTTTTGTCATGCTGTGGTGGCACACTAACATTTACACTCGGTCATGGCTCTGGGAAGGAAGACAGAAAAAAGAAAGGAAAAAAAAAAAAAAAACTAGGTCGAGCTCTGTGATTGGCTGCAGAATCACCCCCTAACATCAAACGTCAGATGACTGAATGTGCCAACCATTCACCCTGTTATCTTAACACATACAAATATATACAACCCAGATCCGACGTATATGCACGGCAGCTTCAGAAACATGCAAAGGATTGGTTAAGGCAAATTTGGCTCCACAGTCTCCCATAATGCACTGGTGCAGCTTTTGCGGTGGTGACTCAAAGGGGTCTGGTGGTTGGTACCGAATGGGTGTTCTTCTCCTCCATCTCCTCCTCTTCTTCTTCTCCTCCTCCTTATCCCCTCCTTCTCCTCATCTCCTCCTTTTCCTCCTCCTTGTCCTCTTTTCCTTCTCCTCCTCCATCTTCTTCTCCTCCTCCTCATCTCCTCCTTTTCCTCCTTCTCCTTGTCCTCTTCTCCTTCTCCATCTTCTCCTGCTCCTCATCTCCTCCTTTTCCTCCTTCTTGTCCTCTCCTCCTTCTCCATCTTCTTCTCCTCCTGCTCCTCATCTCCTCCTTCTCCTTGCCCTCTTCTCCTTCTCCTTCTCCTCCTCCATCTTCTTCTCCTCCTCCTCCTCATCTCCTCCTTTTCCTCTTTCTTCTTCCCCTCATCATCTCCTCCTTCTCCTTCTTCTCCTCATCTCCTCCTTTTCCTCTTTCTTCTTCCCCTCATTCATCTCCTCCTTCTCCTCCTCCTCATCTCCTCCCTCTCCTTCTCCTCTTCTTCTTCTTCTCCATTTTATGGGCCTTTCTACAGCCAAGTGCACGTCAGAGCAGCAGGAAAAAGAAGAATCAGTCCAATTACTTGTCTAATTATTTAATTATGTGGTGGAAAGCAGGAAGGAGGATGAAGATGGTCTCTGTGTTTCCTTTTGGCTCCTGGTGATGACACTTTGAATATTTCAAAGTATTACTTCAGTGCACAGGCGCTTGTGTCTCTGTGGACTCTGGACTTCTGTGCAGTATTTCTCAACACTAATACTGGGACCCACGCGTCAATACTTCTATGACCTGACATATATGTGCATGTATGTGCAGATGATATCAAATATCATAAAGAGCCCATGGAACTGACCAGATAAAACCCACACCGCAGTTTCATAGTCAACTACAACCATTTTTACACTTGTCATAATCATATGTAAGAGCTAATGTTGTGATTTGTAACTGTTGCAAAGTGACGTCTAAGGCTACGTCCAGACAGCAGGTCTTAATGCACAATTCGGATTTTTTTGTGAAATCTGATTTTTTGTGTGCTCGTTCATATTACAAATTAAATGCGACTTCTATCAGTTCTCAGTATGAACTGAATGCGACCCTGACGTGACCCGCATGCGCAAAAGAGATCCTGATGTAATACGTGACCACGCAGCATGCACTGTGTTTATGGAAGTAAATATGGAGGCATCTCGTATCAGCGTGTGTGTGGCACTGATAAAGTTTCTCTACAACCGAAGTCAGCACCATTACAGTCAAATAATTTTAAGTAGAAGATTAAAAAAGAGGAGAGCCAGGTTTTTGGCTCTGGCCTTTTGTGGTGCAATGGCTGCTACATCTGTACAACGGAGTATTTGGATGCGGAGTCGGAGTCAGGACTGGTGGGATAGTGATGTTAGCGGCTTCACTGACACACACTTCATTCATAATTTTGAATGACAAGAAGAACGTTTAAATATATCTGTGACCGCCTCTCCATAACACTCTCACAACAAGACACTCATCTCTGGTGACCTAAATCTGGTCGCAAGCCTGTTGCAGTCCGGCTGTACTGGCATTTCAATGATGTAAAGGTCGAATAAATGCGACCTGGCTGTTCAGATTGACGTTGCATTGCAAAATATCCCATATGTATCGGATTTAGGACCACATATGAAAGTGGCCTGGGTCAGATTTGAAAAAAAAAAAATCAGATTTGTGCTGTTCAAACTGTCTTTAACAGGTCAGATAGAGGTCAAATTGCGGCAAAAAATCAGATTTGGGCCATATTTGGCTGCAGTTTGAACGTAGCCTTAAACGTGAAGACACAACAACCTGACTGTCAACCGCCACCAGAAAAGGAAGCCCGACTGATCAGTCAGCACCAGTCTCCCCGACGAGGTCAAAAAAGTGTGAAGAACACACCAAATCAACTACCGACTCGAATGTACGTTCTGCTCTTGCGCGAGATGTAAACCCGGAAATGATGAAACATTGCTGTAGACCAAAACCCAGAGCTCGTTGTCATCAGTCATTGTTGTCAGCAGAAAGTTTTGAGTAGTCCAGAAGGGTTGGTGTTGTTGTACTCGTTGAATGGATGGCTAATGATAAGAAGATACTGGTGTTGTCAGCTCTTGGGCTTCTTCTTGTGGAAGAAGAAAGATGTCGCAGGCGAAAAATAAGGAGAAATCGCACTATGCTAACAATGCTAACAGTGTTCAATATAGTCCATAGTCAACACTGATTGGCACTAATTCAGATACAATATGAGTAGTGAACTGCCTATTATAGGAGACTATAACAGTGTGAAGTACCTTGGCATTAGGGGTGTGTATTGGCAAGAATCTAGCAATGCGATTCAAATCACAATACTAGGATCTCGATACAATATATCACGATATATCCTGATACTGTTAAAAAGGCAATTTTTTTTATTGGTTTTGTTTCTTTTTTTTTTTTAAATTTATTCCTGGAAAAATGTAATTACACCAGAAATATGCACAAATACTGAACACATTTTTATTTGATCGGAACAGGCTCTAATGCTATATCACAAAACTTTCCTGTGCTAAAACTTAAATCATATTTTATGGACATTACAGTTTAAGATTCTGCTCAAAAGTTCATATTTTATTACTTTATAACTAACAAAACATTATTTTTGTGCAATCACAACAAAGAAATTAGTATTATTTAATAAAAAGTGTTAAATAATAATAAATAAAATATAAACAAAAAAGAAAAACAAAAAATGAACCTCCACAATATCTGCATTTGAATAAATACTTAAAAACATCGATACAGTACTTTTTAATATCGATACAATATTGTGAAATGAAATATCGTGATATATTGCAGAACCGATATTTTCCTACACCCCTACTTGGCATAGCTGTATTCACATGGAAACTTCTAGTTCACTGATTCACTAGTCAAAGGCTATCCCTCCACCAATCAGATCGGTCTGACTGAACGACGGGTAGTGGCCGATTACACATGTTGAATCGGCCGAAAAGACTGGCATTAACGAACTGAACACACCAAGCAGACTCATGTCACCGACCTCACCAGACAGCCCGACGACGTCTGACCGCCAAAAATCGAGTTGGCATGTTTTCTCCTTAATATCATTCAATAACAATAACAAAACAACATGCTACACAAACTCCTGCAGGTTTAAGTGGAAAAAATATATGTCTTTATAAAATGAGTCATAAGTGCAATCAATAGTCCAGCAGTATTAAGGCTGAAAAGTACCCATGATGCAGTACTCTGTAGAAATCTGCAATACACTGGCCCATTTAAAATGAATGCTAGAGATATAGGAAAGTGTGGATGGGGTTTTATTCATTGGTATTATGTTAAAGCTGCAGTACTGAGAACCTTTCAGTAGTACTGATATACTGACATCACACTACGGACCTACGTGATTGACAGCTGTAATCACCAATGTCTGATCTGATTCCTACAGACGTGACCTGGATGTGATTCTGCTGTTTGAAATGGGTTTACATCTAAACAACAGCATCTGTATTTATGTTCAGTCTTCTGATTTGGACTGAGAGGAGAGAGCTGCATTGGATGGTTGTAGAATTGTAAATTATGGTGTTTTTAATCCCGCTGATTTCAGCTCCTGCAGTTTTAACACAGCCCTTTCATACTTTCTGAAGGCTTGGAATCGCCTCAAAGCCCAAACTTAACAACAAAAATATATCACAAAGTGTCATTTTACCGACTCTTCTGATGTCTCTGCCACTGTTTTTATGCCATTTTTGCTTTCCTCTGTCTTTTACATAATTTCTTTTCTTCCTGCGACTTTTACACCATTTCAGTCTCTTTACATTTTCTACATTGTTTTTTTTTCTTGTTACATCTTTTACATCATGTCCAACTTGTTATGTCATTTTAATGTAATTATTTTACAACTGATGTATCTTCTATTCATTTCATTGCATTCATTCATTAATAAATGCACCATATTATAACTTCAGTATGTATCAGGGGAGAGAAACATACGGCCCGTGGGCCCAAACCAGCTAGCCAAAGGGTCCAATCTGACCTGTGGGATGAATTTATGAAATGGTAAAATTTCACCAAAGATATTAACAGTAAAGGATGTCTAACTCATTTTAGTTCAGGTTCCACACACAGATCAATATGATCTACAGTGGATCTGACCAGTGAAATAATAACAAAACAACCCATAACTAATAACTGCAAATGTTCAAATTTTTAAAAATTTATTTGTTTATTTATTTATTTATTTATTTATTTTTAAATGCGTTGCGCGAGCTGTTTTGCCCATTTGAGAGACACAAGACTCAGTGCGTCCTGTTAGTAGATCAGCTTCAATATGTTTTTGTGGGCACAGTGAAGTTTGCACATGTTTTTTACACGTGCAAAACTTTAATAAATCAGGTAAATAATCACGATGAAAAATCAGAGTAAAGATTAGTATGTGTATGTGCAATTTAATTTAACCTACTGTGTTATAATGGTAACATTGGTGTCAAAAAAGACAAATGGTTCAGGAACTCCAGGTGATGCCAACTAAACTACTTCCTCTTTGCTCCCTTTTCTCTGATTCATTCGTCACCTTCTAAGAACATACCTCCCCCCCGGTTCTAGATGTAGAGGAAAGTGAGAAGTGAAGGAGGCACAGGCGTATGAATGTGTTAACGAGAAACAAATTGAAAGCAATTAAAGGGTAGATGGGGGACTTTGTGTGTTTGTGCAAATGAGTGCTGGAGGTTTGGGGTGTGTGGTGATTAGTGAGGTATTAAAGACTGGGAGTGGTAATTGGTGTATTCTTTTATGTTCTTCCAATTAACTTCCCTGCTTAAGCGGTAACCAACAGGGTTGATGGAACAGAGGATGTAAACACAGCCTGGAATCCAGACCCTGAATCAGGCTGAGGTGGGTTTGTGTTGGGTGGGTTGACTTGGCTTTGTGCCTTCACACCTTGGACAAACATGCAGTTTTGTTTAATTTTTTTAGCTTTCAAGTGGTTTGAAAGCAATTACAGCAACAGCACAGCATGCTTACAAATCTGAAATAATAAGAAGAATGTAAGTTTCATTAAAGATAAAACGACCTCTTAACCTTGTAGGGTGTGAAACCTGGTTTTCTGTCTTTTACTATGAAGCTGTTTACGTGAAATAACTGCAGCAGCTTCATGCTCTCATTAAAAGTGCGCTCCGTCCACAGAACATATGACGGCTGAGGTTTGTAGAATTGGATGACAGCTGGTTTACGGCTTTTAAAAAAGGATGTATGTCAAAACCCAGAGGACGACAGCGGACTGTGATGGACTCAAACTCTCCATTAACCCAGAGAAGAAAGGCCGAGGATAAGCAGCTCCAATTTTGTTACTATCTTAAAAAAGATCCCCCCCCACCACACTTGTTAAATAGGATGCTTTGTAGTAGAACTGATAAATGCTATTTGATAATAAAATCAACAGGCATCACTGTTGGTATTTTAGCTCCAGATGTGTCAAAAAGCACCCAATAGCATCAGAAATCAGGGCTATTCTACCAAATATTTATGGACACCACCACCCCCCCCCCCCACCTCCCCACCCCAGCTAAAAAAAATGCATTCTGCATTGGCTTAAAATTAATATGAGCTTTCTTTTCTTTATTTCTTTATTTATTAACCTTGATTTAATTAGAAAAAAAATCCCACTGAGATTAAAAACATCTTTTAAAAGGAAGTTCTGGCCAAGATACGCAGCAGTAAATACAAAACAAATTCAAGATGACACCATTAAAACACAAATAACTGAAACATTTGACAAGCAATAGTTAATAAAAAAAAAAAAAAAAAACATTTACGAGCAGATTAAGAAAATCAAGTACAAGTTATGAAGTTGGCCTCAGGAACTCTGTTTGGACTTAAAAGCGCTCAAAGAAATTCACTCAGTTAGGTTCCGGATTACTATCAACAAATATCTGATTTTGCCTGAATCTGATTGGTTCATAGAATTAATGCAGGCAAGAAGGGCAAAGATAATTTCAGGATTTTGAGTCAATATATAGGCTATCTATTAGCAGGATCATGCGTTAGAGTTTCAGTGATAAAAATGTATTTGTTTTCAGTTCATCAAGGAAAAATGCGCAGTCTGACACAATGCAAAAACTGAAACCTGGAATCTCCATTAGAGCCCAGATTGGAGAACTCACTGGTGATCCTGTTTTCCCCTCAAAGCTCAGCTCTAGAATTTCCAGTCTGGTTGCAACATTTTCTATCCAACCAAACAGCAACAAATATGATGAGCAACTAGTTGAAGACATGATAAAAGCATATGAACAGATGGGTTGGAGAATGTGTTCCACCGGTTTGGGTGACGGATGTGATGAGCGGCTGAAGGTTTATGGATACATGTTTACACAACTCAAAATCCTGCTGGAGAAACCCTGATTTCAGATTTGGAATCAGTCAAATCTAGTCAGGATTAGAGGTTTTTCCTCCAGTAACAGAAAAAGGTTTGTTTGTTGGCCAGTGTTATTTCAAGTATTAAAAAGCTTCTTTTTTTTGGCAAATTTTTATCAACTCACACCAGTCCTTTCCAGCAAAAAATGCTCTAATTGATAATGTTGGGAAAATGTTGTTAGTAGTTTGTAAAATGAGCCCAAATGGCAGAAAAACCAACCATCTCTTCATTTATATGGGGTGTAAAGACACCTGCCTTTACAGAGTCTTGTGAGGTTTATTAACCAGCTGTGTTTTTCTCGCAAAAGCTTAGTGTGAACCCAAAGACGCCCTGGCATGACGGGAGTGTATCTGTGTTCCCTGGTACCTATGTTCCCCAGTCCAACATACATGATAGGAATGGAGTTCCATATGGGAGGCACCCTATTGTCGGAAGACCTGTTAGTCAGAAAAGGGTTAGGGTTAGAGTTCGATTTATCAACTAAATCCAAACTAATTTTGACAATAAAGTGGGCACCGTTACATATGTATGAACGAAGGCCGACAAACTATAATTGCAGGCAGTGGTGTTTCACAAGCTTCTCTAACCTAGAAACCGGGGAACCTAGGTACCGGGGAAACCTTGATACCAGAGAAACCTAGATACCGGGGAGCATAGGTGCCGAGGAACATAGATAGCGGGAAACCTAGATATCGGGGAACACAAGTACCAGGGAACCTAGATACCGGGGAACATAGGTACAGGGGAAACATACACTACCAGTCAAAAGTTTGGACTCACCTTCTCATTTAAATGGTATGAGATGGACCACAGATGGCCAACAAGTGCTCAGCATCACTGGGAACTCCTTCAAGACTGTTGGAAAACATTTCAGGTGACTACCTCATGAAGCTCATCGAGAGAATGTCAAGAATGTGCAAAGCAGTAATAAAAGCAAAATGTGGCTATTTTGAAGAATCTTAAATATAAAACATGCTTTGAGTTATGTCACACTTTTTTTAACTACATAATTCCATATTGTTCATTCATAGTTTTGATGCCTTCAGTGACAATCTACAATGTAAACAGTCATGAAAATAAAGAAAAAACAGGTGAGTCCAAACTTTTGACTGGTAGTGTAGATACCACGGGAACCAAGATACTGGAGAACATAAGCGCTACGGAACATGGGGCGTGACCGCACCTTTGTATTGAACATTAGCAAAAGTGTTACAACTTGAGAGAATGGTAAAGAAGGATGAAGAACTGGAGAATAAATAAAGGAAGCCGACATCCTGATAAGTACTAGTTTGGCTGTTTTCCAGATAAATCCTACCACTGATTGCTTTGTAGCGGCTGAGGTGATCTCTGGTCAGGTACACCGGCACCATCTGGACCAGCGGTTCTCAAACATCTGCTGCCGAGATCTCAGAGCATGAAGGCAGTGTCTGCAAATTAACTTCCATCATCTGCTAAGACTAAGTTTTAAATAGGTAAAAAAGAAAAAAAAAAAAAAAAAAGCAAGCCTTTCAAACTCTTTTGGTAGTTTCACACCTTAGAGGTGTTAACAGATGGGAGCAGTATTGTGAACAGTATTTACACTAGTGGGTAAAGCAGCATCTTTCACTTTATTTGTACTGTTAAACAAGTCCGACAACATGTGACTGTGGCATCTGGAATGAATCTGCTCCACAGGGTTTGAGTGAAGGGCTTGGATATCTAACTCATATCTCCATTTCCTTTTTGGGTACTTACTTGAGTAGTTAATGATGCAGGATATAATCGTACTTAAAACTGTGTGAACATCAGAGGGTCAAAGAGACAAATCAAGCAGAGAATAGATGAGCCACTGTCATGCATCATTCATCAGACAATCTCCTCTACAAATCTTCTTAAAGTGGTTATTAAAGAACCCAACAAAGCAATAACTCCGTGTAAAACAAAGAGACTATTAATGGCTCTTTTATTGTTGGGTTGCATTTACTGAACAGGGATGAAAAAACTGGATGAAATAATCTTTTTGTTCTTTGCCCATTAACTCTAATAAGTTTCATCAATCAGAAATGTTCAAATCTAAATAATCTTGTGAATTTAGGTAGTGATCATGACTCCTACCACTGCTAAGGCCTGATCAAATGAAATCAATGTGGAAGTATCTTAAAGGTGTAATTCCACAGATGACCACTGGGGGTGGTTTCAAAAAGCCCCGGCTCCCATAGACTTATGTTGAACTGTCTAAAAATACTGCATCAATATGTTTTTCCAGGACACATTGTGGCGTCATACATTTAACTGTAACCTCTAAAGCAGAACTATCAAACTCATTTTAGATTAGGGGCCACATAAAGCCCAATATGATCTAAAGTGGGTCAGACCAGTAAAATAATAACATAATAAGCAACTAATAATTTCAATGAGTAAAGTAAAATTATATTATGACAATATTTCTACATTCTACCTAATCTACAAACTTTCGCAGCTATCTTTTAAAATATGTAAAAAAAAAAAAAACAAACAACAGCAAAAAAAAAACCAAAACATTATTTCTTGGGGGAAGAAAGTGCAATTTTTTTTTACAATATTTCGCCTACAAACATTACAGATCACAGTGGATCTACAAGAAAACAATACATTTAGTAATAGGCAGAATATGTTACTTCTCTTAAGACATTTTCATGTTGATATTTGTGGAGTTTATTGACCTTTTTTGTGAAATTATAGTTTGTAAATGTAAATTTTTGTGTAATTTTGCTTTTTTTTTATTTCTTTACATCAAATCAAAGAGAAAAGTTTGTAGTTGTCATTATTTGGTCATTAATAAAATAAAATCTAGTAATCATACTGTAGGGGTAAACAGAAATATGTACATGAATTAATAAATGTAGCTGGGTCAAAACATGGTATTTGAAATCTCTTTGACGGGACATTTTAGAGACAATTTGACAGATTAGTGTTGCTAAATGACCCACATTTTTACTTTTAAATTCATTTTTGCTTTAGTTGGACCATAAGGGATTATCCAAAACAAGGAGCTACTTTATATTAAAATAAATGTTGAAATGGCAGTCAATTAAAGTTTGCTTTCTGACGGGAAATTACTGTGTTTTGACCCAGCTACATCAGTTTCACCCAGGGATAAATAATGTATCTCTACATATATATCATACATATATACTCAATGCGAGAGCACATCGACACATCGACAATCCATCGTAAGATAGTTTGCCACATTGATATTTTTGTCACATTCCTAGTCATTACCACCCATCTTTAACATGTAGTCTAACATGTCCTTATGTTGTTTCTCATCTTCATTCGAACAAAACACTCTCTAATACTATTTTGAAGAGCGCTATATAAATACTTTATAATTAAAACGATTAGTAACTTATCAAAGTCGCCGTGAGTTACCTTAACCTCTGCGTTAACATGTGAGAAGACGCTGAATGGTTAAGTCAGAGAAGCTGCTGTGATGTTTTAGAATTAATTACTGATCTGGGACCCTGAAGGTTACGCTGTTGTTCAGCTCCTTCACGCATCAAACACACTCTGTCACCTGTACACAACCTCTGAGCTACTTCCGTTCACTCACACCTTTAGCTCTGTTTTATTCATGCGCTTTGGTGTCCTTGCTGTGAGAAGCACTCAGAGGTAAGATAAAAAAAAAAACTTATTCAAAGGCCTGAATAATTAAATGTGATTGACTTGACTAGACAGAAAATAAAATGGGTCAATGTCTAGGTTCTGTTTATCCTGTAGGACGTCTGTATCCTGACACGTGACCAGTGTCAACACACCTCAAAAGATTAGAATATGATGAAAAACTGTGCTACATTCTGCTGGATCTTTCATTATAGATCCTTTGAAGGATATCATTTATTTTTTTATTGCTTTCTGAAGCACGTTCGGACCTTTGATGCCACCCTGCTAATATTAAAAATGTGCTTTTTCCCCTCCTTTCTCATTTCTATGGCCGACACATTTCTCTGTACATGACAGTAGAAGTCTTTTCAATGCTGAAAGGTCGCAAAAAAAGAAAAGAATGACATAGAAATGAATGTCACAGAGAGTCAACAAGGAGAAAAAAAAAAAAAACAGAAATGAAATAAATTGCACAGACTTTTGTGATGCCTGAAGAGCTGGGTAACATTTTTCTTGCTCATCAGCTTTTCTTTAAAATTCTTTTCAGGCAGCGAAACAAATTATTCACAACAGAACTGAAAAGAATCTAAAATATTAGTTTCAGCTAGGGGTAAGGAAAATGTAAAAGAGAGAAAAAAGAGGCTTTAGACAGTTAAAGACATGAAGACCTTGCCTTTTAAAGACCGCCTCTGTCACTTCATCGAGGCCCCATCAAGACTTTATCATTTCTAAAGGGCAGTGAATTGCAATTCAGTGAAAACAGGCGCCTTTCAGTGTGAAGTGGGTACAACACAGCCTTGACTTTGTACATCATTTCTTTAATTTCTTTTTTTTTTTTTTTTTTGCTTCTTCCACCTTGCTTTGTTTGTTTTCTGGGGACATTGGTGTTGCAATCTTTTTTTTTTCTGTTCTTTTTTTTTTTTTTTTTTTTTTGAGTGGGGAGGGGTTGTTTATAGCACCACCACCAGGAGCAAAGTCTCCACAGAGTCACAGAAGCTTCAAGGGAACTATTAGTTATTAGTTTCCATCACATAAGACAAACAGAGAGCAGAAAATATCACTAGCCAGCTTCCCAAGCGTTGGCAGGGCAACCAGTAATGACTGGTCTAATTCCATTGGTCAAAATGAAACAATAGAAAACAATTACGGCTGGGGTAATTAACTTAAATGAATGATGATTAGTACTGAGGAGATATTTACACATAGAACTATGGTCTGGTGAACAGGCAGTCAAACTGTAGAGGTTATATTTGTCCAACTTTTGAACTGGGGCCATTTTCTATTTTGGTTTTATTAGAAATTGCATTGTACATGACCAATGACATCCTAAAATACAGTTTACCTGCTAACATGTTACTTTATGATCTCTCTAATGCATAAATATTGAAATTAGAACAATGACAATATAAAAAAAGTCACATATAGCATCCAATATATGTGTCAGAACAAGAACACTACACCAGCACTCAAATGTACACATGCACAAAAAAAAAAGGGGGGGGGGGGGTCTGTCTACTTACTTAATATTAAAGTAATCTATAAAGGGCTGCCAAATTGAATATAATAACTTTACATTACCTTTTAGTGAAAATTAGATTTTCTCCAAATGTAAGTGTTGCATAATGTTGAGGATTTTTTTTTTTAAAGGAGATTATGCAAGATTGTGAATTTTAACCGTATAAGAACTCAAAATGCTATTTTCATTCATTCATTCATTCATTCATTCATTTTCTGAACCCGCTTTATCCTCTCTAGGGTCATGGGGGTCGCTTGGAGCTTATCCCAGCTACTTAATTGGCGAAGGCGGGGTACTACCTGGACATGTCGCCAGTTCGTTGCAGGGCTGATGCTATTTTCAATTAATTTTAATTCACTGGAAGTTCATACAATCAAAATGGCCCTCCTGAGTGTTGGAGACTGTGTGGATCCAAGGTGGCAAATCAAAATGTGCTCCGTAACTACAGAAAACCAACAGTGAAACTTACCACACTTCGAATATCCGACCTGGCTTCTGTGCCTCTGTTATCATCTCTGTTGTCATGTTTGCCCCCGGATTTGGGTTACTTTTACCTGCAATGTGAACATAACCTTAATCTGAATTTGTCACTCCAGGCTCCTCGTATTCTGACACACAGGGAAGTTTCAGCATTGAAAGCAACAACTGTGGGAAAGTTTAGTGTTGGTGGCACACGAGTCAGCAATCACATGCTGAATCTCCTCGTTAGCATTAAAAAGCCGTGAAACTGAAGCGTTTGTCTGCTTCATTATCTCCCAACACGGAGCCTCTGAGCATAGTCTTACACTGGTAATTACTCTTAACTTCTTTGGAGGGGGGGGGGGGGGGGGGGGCAGTGGGGTTTTGACAACCTAAATGAGCATTTTTTCACAGGAGAACAACAAAGGCTCTAGTGTGTAACAAAAAAACACATCCACAGCACAAATGAGGAGCTCTTCTATCAAATGAGAAACATCCGTCTGTGATGGGATGCAAAATGACACCGACATCTAATCTTGTTAACTGACCTGAAGTCA